>NW_006921630.1:12767141-12777032 GCF_000298275.1 Orycteropus afer afer
TTCCGAGGAGTGGCTGGTGGATTTGAACCACCAGCCTTCTGGTTAGCAGTCAAGTGCCTTAGCCACTATGCTACCAGAGCTCCCTTAATATGGCTAGTATTTTTAAATAAGTATGCCAGTACTTAGATATCTAAATGAAGTTCTTCTATCAGTGCAGTTGTTGTTATTTGCTGTCTCTAACTCACAATGACCTAATGTATAACAGGAGAAAACATTGCTTAGTCTTGTGCCATCTTCATGATTATTGTTATATTTAGTCTATTTGTGTGGCTATTGTGTAATGCCTTCCAACTTAGGGGAATCATCTTCCAGCATTATATTTAATAATATTCTCTTTTGATCAATAAGGTTTCCATTGGTTCATTTTTGGAAGTAGGTTACCAGGCCTATTTTTCTAGTCTGCTTTAGTCTAGAAGCGCTGCTGAAACCAGCCAATATGAGTGATCCTACTGGTATTTGAATTTCTGGTAGCAAAGCATCCAGCATCATAGCAACATTCAAGCCACCACAATACAATGAACTTACAGGGTGATGGTTCCTGCAGTTGTTGTTAGGTGCCATTGAATAGGTTTTGATTCATAGTAACCCTATGTACAACTAGATCAAACACTGCCTGGTCCTGCGTCATCCTCACAATCTTTGCTGTATTTGAGTCCATTCTGCACTCACTGTGTCAATTCTTCTTGTTGAGGGTCTTCTCCTTTTTCACTGACCCTCTACTTTACCAAGTATGATATTCTTCAGGATTGGTTCCTTCTGATAATATGACCAAAGAATGAGAGATGAAATCTGGCTGTTCTCTCTCGAAGGAGCATTCTAACTGTACTTACCCCAAGACAGATTAGTTCAGTCTTCTGTTAGTCCATGATACATTTGATATTCTTCACCAACACCACAACTCAAATGCATCAGCTCTTCTGTGACCTTCCTTATTCATTGTCCAGCTCTCATATGCATATGAGGCTACTGGAAATACCATGGTTTGGGTCAGGCACACCTTAGTCTTCAAAGTGACATCTTTGCTCTTTAACTCTTTAAAGAGGTCTTCTGCAGGAGATTTGCCCAATGCAGTACATCATTTGATTTCTTGACTGCTGCTTCCATGGGCATTGATTGTGGATCCAAGGAAAATGAAATCCTTGACAACTCCAATGTTTTCTCTGTTTATCATGATGTAGTTTATTACTCCAGTTGTGAGGATTTTTGTTTTTGTTATGTTGAGGTGCAGTCCATACTGGGGGCTGTAGTCTCTGATCTTCATCAGTAAGTGCTTCAAGTCTTCTTCACTTTCAGCAAGCAATGTTGTGCATCTGCATATTGTAGGTTGTTAATGAGTCTTCCTTCAATCCTGATGCTGTATTCTTCTTCATATAATCCACCTTCTGGGATTATTTGCTCAGCATACAGCTTGAATAAGTATGGTGAAAGGATACAACTCTGACACACACCCTTCTTGATTTTAAACCATGCAGTATCCCCTTGTTCTGTTTGAATGACAGGCTCTTGGTCTACGTACAGGTTCCTTGTGAGTACAATGAAGTGTTCTAGAATTCCTATTCTTCACAGTGTTATCCATAAATTGTATGATTCACATAGTTGAATGCCTTTGCATAGTCAACAAAACACAGTTAAACATCTTTCTGGTATTCTTTGCTTTCAGCCAAGATCCATCTGACATCCATTTAATATCCTTCATTCCACTCCCTCTTCTGGATTCACATCCACATCCACATCCATCCTGTCAATGTGCTGCTGCAAGCATTTTTTAATTATTTTCAGCAAAATTTTACTTATGTGTGATATTAATGATATTGCTTGATAATTTCTGGATTCTTTTGGATCATCTTTCTTTGGAATGGGCACAAATATGGATCTCTTCCAGTTGGTTGGCCAGGTAGCTGTCTTCCAAACTTCTTGACATAAACAAGTGAGTGCCTCCAGCACTGCATCCATTTGTTCAAACATCACAGTGAGTATCCCATCAACTCCTGAAGCCTTGTTTCTCACCAATGCCTTCAATGCTGCTTGGACTTCTCATTGGTTCTTGATCATATGCAACTTCCTGAAACAGTTTAATGTTGACAAATTATTTACAGTGACTCTGTGTATTTATCCCATCTCATTTTGTTTCCTGCATCACTAGATATTTTGCCCATAGAATCCTTCAAAATTGCAACTCAAGGCTTAAAATTTTCTTCAGTTTTTTTCAGCTTGTGAAGTGTTGATCATGTTCTTCCTCCTTTGATTTTCTAACTTAAGGTCTTTGCACTCCACTTTGTTATCTTGAGCTGCTCTTTGAAATCTTCCATCATCTTTTTCATCTTGTCATTTTTTCCATTTGCTTTAGCTACTGTCTATTCAAGTGCAAGTTTCAGAGTCTCTTCTAACTTCTATTTTAGTCTTTTCTGTCTTCTTAATGACCTTTTGCTTTCTTTATGTATGATGTTCTTGACACCATCACACAATGACTCAAGTCTATTCTTCAGATGGCTTCTAATGTCAGGTGGATAAACTCAAGGTCATATTTTGGCTCTCCTTATTTTAATTTTCTTCAGCTTCAACTTAAACTTGTATATAAGCAACTCATGTTCTGTTCCATAGTTAGCCTTTGGCCTAGTTCTGAGTGATAATATTGAGCTTCTCCATCATCTCTCTCCACAGATGTAGTCAATTTCATTCCTGTGTATTCTATCTGGTGAGGACCACATGTCTAGTTGCCATTTACGTTGTCAAAAAAAGATATTTGCAGTGAACAATTTGCTGGTCTTGCAAAATTCTATCCTACAATCTCCTGAGTAATTTCTATCACCAAGGCCACATTTCCCAATTGCTGATGTATCTTTGTTTCCAACTTTTGCCTTTCAATCACCAATGATAACCAATACACTTTGAATGGTCAGTTTTAGACTGCAGAAATTGGTAAAAGTCTTCAATTTCTTCATCTTTGGGTTTAATAGTTGGTGCATAAATTTGAATAATAATAGTATTAACTGGTCTTTCTTATAGAACAGTTGGATAGCCTATCATTGATAGCACTGTACTTCAGGATAGATCTTGAAATGTTCTTTTGACAATGAATGAGACACCATTCCTCTTCAATTTGTCATTTCTGGCATAGACGACTATGTGATTGTCTGATTCAAAATGGCCAATACCAATCCACATAAGTTCACTAATGCCTAGGATATCAATCTGAATGCACTCCATTTCATTTTTTACAACTTCCAATTTTCCTAGATTCATATTTTGTACATGTCACATTCCAATTATTAACAGATGTTTGCAGCTGTTTCTTCCCATTTTGAATTGTGCCACATCAACAAATGAAGACACCTTACTCCATCCACATCATTAAGGTTGACTCTGTTTATGGAGGCAGCTCTTCCTCACTTGTATTTCCAGTGCCTTCCAACCTGAGTGGCTCATCTTCCAGCCCTATATCAGAGAATATTTCCTTGTTATTTACAAGGTTTTCAGGGGCCAATTTTTCAGAAGTAGATCTGGTCACATCCTTCTTCCTTCTCTGTCTTAGTCTGGAAGCTCACTGAAACTTGTCCACCATGGGTGACCCTGCTAGTATTTGAAATAGCAGTTGTGTAGCTTCCAGCATCACTGCCACATGCAAGCCACCATTGTACAACAAACTGACAGACAAGGTGCTTATTCAATATTCCAATGGGGCTGCTACTGCTCCACACTTTGTAGGGATTCCACTTTTGCATCTGCCTTCTGGGGAAATACATTGGTCAATTAGTACTCTTACTTTGTGGTTTGCATGCACTGGTTTTCAACAACTTTGTCATTACTCAGATGTTTTATTTCCAAATTTGACCATTCATTCAACAAATGCCCACTGAGGCATTATGTTAGATGCTGGAGACTGCAAAAAAGACAGGCCCTGTCTTAACCCTCATGGGGTACAGAGTCTAGGAGAGAGGTTACATTCCAGTGACACTCATTATAATTCCACTATTGCCAAAATAAAATTCATTCCAAAAATTATGATAATTTATCTCAACAAAATATATTTAAAATTATGCAGAAGCTTTCAAAGGCATTTTTATAACCCTTCTGGCAATGACAGGCTACTGGAATGAGTGTATTATGTCAGAGAGCCAGAAATGTGAAGGGTATAATACTCTGGATCCATAAATTCTATTATGTTCACTAATCAATCACATTACTTTATGGTCACAATTCCTATTGCAAAGTCAGCATGCTAGCCTTTTCTGCTTCTCCAACATTGTTTTTAGTGTTTACAAGAGTGTTCTAGTTCCATTAAGCCTAACACTGACCTTGCAATAGGGTAGAAGGATCACAGATTAAGACCAAGAAGATGTGTGTTTTAGAGCCATCTTAACCATCTTCCAGCTATTTGATCTTCAGCCACACTTAACTTCTTTGACCCTAAGTTCTCCTGAAAAATGGGACGTTAGCTGCTCTGTCTATCTCACAGGGCTATAGAAAGGCTCACGTGTGATAAGGTCTATCGCAGTTTGAAAACTGCAATTCACCACATAAAATATTATTATTACTATATATGTATATTTTATTAGTCTTTAACTTAAGGCTTGTTTAACACTTTAGCTTATGATCATTTCTGGCAAGGGATAAAAGGAATTCTAGTTCTGTCTAATGACCCATGCCAGATACAAAGTTCTAGACTACTTAGGAGCAATGTCCTCAAAATAAGAAGCTTGGGAAATTCGTGGCAATGATGAATCACTGTATATCTTGGGAGGAGATGGTAAGGAAGCAGAGTGAGAGTGAAAATTAATATGCCTCTTGCAGACAGGCAGAGGTGATGGATGTGTTTTAGCTCTTTCCTTCTTTTTCCACATAAATTGAATGCTGTTGGTCACAATTCTTGTTCATCGACCAGACAGCACCAGGGGCATTTTGCTTGGGATGTGTTTAAAAGCTCTGGAAATCAGGGCCTCCTTTGGGTTTATGAAGTCATTGCTTGTGTCTATTCCTGCCCTTGCAGAAGCCTAACTGGGGGTGGTAGAAAGCCAAAACAAATGGAGAAAAAAAAGAAGTGTTCACTAAATTGCTTGGGTTTACTATTACTGTGCAAAACAAGTGAGCACATTTCTCCCTGTCTGTTTTTAATGATTAAAACCAAAAAGGAGATATTAAAAACCTCAAGGGTGTGGTGACCATGATAGCCCACCTTTGTCAGTAGTGTCAAAGCAAAACCTCAGGTATTTGCAAGCCAGCTGATGTCAAGTTGGTAACACGAAATAGCCCATGGCAGGAATATTTATGCCATGAAAAATGGCAAACACTACTAGTCAGGGGTTTTCTTTCTAGATAAGTTGTTAAACACTTACCAGCATATCACTGGCATCATTCCTCATCCAAAATCCAAAAAAATTTGGTTTTGAGAGACTCAAAATGTTGCCCTTCAGCCATGAAACACACTTATCATACAATTTTCCCCTTAGCACTTCATCATTAGGCATTGCTATATACTATAATGATCAGCTTAATTTATCTCTTAATTCATTAACTCAAGCATAAAATATAGCCAGCATTAAGTGTGCATACTAACAAACCTCTAGACTTTGAAAATTTCATTGTGTGGAAGAGAGAACGGAAATTTAAAATTTTGTAAGCACAGCTATCCATGGCACTTCTGATTATTAGAACTCTTTGGAAATAAATATGGCAATATATATTAAAAGTTATAAAAATATCAATACTCTTTGACTCAGTAATTCCACATCTGAGAAGCTATGTTATGTAAATAACCTTACATACGGAAAAGCTTATATTGGTAATGGTTACTGCAACTGTTAAAAATTGCAAACAACTTAAATATTGTTTAAGCTAAGTACAGCTACTTGATATACAGCTATTAGAAATATGCCAAGCTGCTACTTGCAGTGTTGTTATAGTAGTGGGATTAACATGATTTTTGTTTTACTTTTCTTCATTTCTAATTTTTTCTATAGTGCTCTTATGTTAGTTTTTGAGGGGGAAAAAAAAACCCTGCTTTTTTGTTTTTTAAATCCTTAAATCAGAGAGAAAAAGGTGTAAATTCCAGTATGTTAAGTTAATTAGTTAATTAATGTAAAACTTCTAAGGGAGCTCTGGTGGCGTAGTGCCTAAGGCATTTGACTGCTAACCAGAAGGCTGGCAGTTCAAATTCACTGTCCTCGGAAGGAAGACTGGGCAATCTACTTCCGTAGAGATACTGTCTTGGAAACCCAAAGAGGGGTCACTATGGGTTGAAATTGAGTCAACAGTAGTGAGTTTGGTTATTTTTTTTTTTGTAAGAGAAAGCTCATTAGAATTTTTCTTTTCTTTCTTTCTTTCTTTTTTTCCCCTTCAGCTGTAATTTTTTAAAAAAACCTTTTTATTGGGATTTAGGTGAAAGTTTACATACCAATTTGATTTTTCACTCAAAAATTCATACACATTTTTTTTTGTGTGACATTGACTGCAATTCCAACAATATAGCAGCACTCTTTCTACTTCATTAAATATTTTCATCATAAATCATTTCTACAGAGGAGCCCATTGGGTTGTGGCCTTGGACTTGGATGAAAACATTCACTCTAATAACACAGGGACAAGCATGTTTCAAGGGAGGAACAGAGAAAAAGGTGAATGGGGCTACTGTTGACACAGTGTTGTTTTGTTAAAATTTGTGGCCTCAATTCATTGTCCACAATACTTGCCTGAGGTGTGATTCCACACCAGAAATTAGAGTACAAACTGCGAGACTCCAGCATGGGGGCCACGATGGTTTTGTTTTCTGCAATCATTAGATTGAGGGTCTTTGGATTAGTCAGAAAATTGTCGACATCTATGAACTAGGAAAAGAAAAGGATAATGTCAGGTGAAAAGGTACTTTTCAGTATTGAGTTCAAAAATAAACATCCAGCAGTTCTGAAAGATTCACAAATTCATGAGATATCTATGTTCTTCCTACTGAAATCCATGCAGCTGAGTGGTTTTGAGAAAGTCACTACTCAGTCAAAACACATGTAGTCCAATATGAGGCACCCAGTAATGATCAGTGTTACCACATGGAGCATAGACTCAACTAGGATGCAACCTAGTTTAGTAGTTTAAATACAATGTATTAATGGTCCACAAACTCTTAAAGTCCATTCAACAAACACTCTAAATACAGATGGACAGATCTATTTAGGTTTTAGATAATAATGCCTGTTAGGCCTAAAAGAGATGCATTAGTGCTATTTCAATGTTACAAGTAGAAGGCTCATTGAAAGTACATTATATTAACCTATGCTAACCAATGTAGCTATTTCCTATTCCTAACAGCAGTCTGTATCAACACTGACTCATTTATAAGATAGTATAACACAGATTCTATATATAATAAATAATCAGAAGATTTCATTCTTATGACAATCTGTTCACTAAACATTTTTATGGTTTAGCTTTTATAAACTACTTGGCATTTAAACAGTTATTGGATGTTAAATATTGTCAATAACATTTTAAAACACTTATGAAATTATTTTTGTTGAAAATTTATGTGATAAATTTTGGGCTGATTTTTGTTGTGGTTGAGGGGCTGGAGAGAGACATGGGTCAAAATAGTTCTCTTTACAATTTGGCAACTCTAGTGACAGAGAGTTGATGTCCATAAATTTAATAAAACAATGTTGGCTTTGCTTTATTGGTGCTGAGAAAGATTTGCCAAAAGAATGAAATGAATTTTAAGGGGCAAAAATGAAGAACCTGGTTCTCATAAACGTGTAGGGGAAAAAATGGCCTTCTTTCACTTTTTAAAAGAGAAAAGGGGACTTTAATTCCTTGATACTTAGGAAGTTGCCATTTCCAATTGAGACAGGTACATCAAGGCCAAAAGCACACTACAACATTGACTCCTAACCATGAAATCCAGATTTTTGATGCCAATCTTAGGGAAATGACAGGATCTCTTCTTGGAGAGACTCTTTACTAGAGTCCAGCATAATTGGGAGTGACCATGAGGCCAAGGAAGAGATGCCATTCTCCAAATCTCCCAGGAGCACAAAGGAATGGGGTTTCACAGCTGCTACTCTAATTCATTTTTCATACAATTATATTTTCATATCCTCAAAATTCTTCCACAGTTATTCATACAATTTATATCTCTTACCTACAACATTCTCCTCCCATGAACTAAAACAACACAGATTTTTTTTAATACCTGTTATATGAAAGAGACCAAATGATCCAGGAGATTCTTTCCTTACTCACTGCAAATGTATATCAAGAATGGATCTGAGGCAAAATTTAGATATTCCAATATAAAGTTCCCAAACTTTTCCCTTGAATCTTTATTTAAAAAGGGGTGGTAATACCTACACAAAAGGTTGTTTGGATTACCTTCATGTTCCTAGTTCGTAGACACTTATTTGAACACACTCTAGGTAACAGCTGTCAAGAAATCAAACATCTGTTTTTACCAGAATGTAGTCTGACCATTTTTCCCTCGCAGTTCGAAGGGCTGCCTGCCGTAGTCTCATCACATGGGTAAACCGGGAGTTTGGCCAGTGCTTTGGTCCAATTTCATCAGGATAAGACCTAAAAGAGTATGATGATAATAATGACTGTTATTTGTTGAGTGCCTACATGTGCTGGGCTCTGTCCTAAATGTTGATATGGACTAACTCATTCAGTGCTCCAGCAAGCCTGGGAAGTAGATCCTATTGCTGTTATTATCATCACTATGTTACAGATAAGAAAGGAGAGCAAGGAGAGATGTAGTAGCTTGCTGCATTCTTTACACAAAGGTTTTTATTTGAGATGTTTCATTGTGTTCTAATATGAGTCTTATGAGGTAAGAACTACCCATTCCACAGATGAGGAAACAGGTATAGAGAGGTTAAGTCATTTGACTACTATTACACTCTTAGCAAGGGACACAGTCAGGATTTGAATCCAGGCAGTTTAACCCCCAAGCCTATGTTCCAAGACACTTTTTTAGATATCCTCCTGTCAAGTAAGTTTGGCAATGTTGTAGTGTAAAAATAAGAATTTCCCAGGAAAAACAAAGGTCAAATTTAATTGGTAATGTATCAGTAAAGGATTTCACAGAACCTAATACATTGATCGATTCCAGGTGAAGTGAAGTCATGTGTTATTGTTGTTGTTATGTGCCATTGAGTTGGCCCTGACTCATAGCGACCGCTCCTTGGGTTTCTGAGGTGGTATCACTACAGAAGTATATTGTCCAAACTTCCTTCCAAGGAGTGGCTGGTGGGTTTGAACCACTAGCCTTCTGGTTAACAGTCAAGTGCCTTAGCCACTATGCTACCAGATATAGAGCAGATAAATAATGTCTTTGGGAATCTCTATTTATCAACATCTACAAAATAGCCAAAACTATTTTAATGTCTGCATGGCCACATAGCCAAGTTGGTTTCAAAACACTTTTGAAAGCTCCCGACTGATCTGGACGCTGATATTGTCACAGTGGCCCTAACGGTCCAACACTGGTCACTACTTGAAGTTCTTGTAGCTATGGTAGATTTATTTGATTTAGTGCGTAGAAAACCACAAAAACAATGAAACCATAACTATACAAATAAAGTTACCAAAACTACATATTGCACAGGAATTGCTGGGATGTCTTCTCCAATTACAGTTTCAATGAAAATCAATAGAATTCCTATTTTTTGGATATATTGCCAAAAAACCTCATACCCTTCCCTAATATTTTTCACATTGACCTTGGCATATAATATATTCAGTCAAAAATCTGGCTATTAATAAAATTACCAGGTAGATACATAGTCTTTTTGTGCCATTTATAATTCAGCCAAATTCCATTTTAAGAAACTCCAAACAAGTATTTAGAGCCTTTTACAGTACTCAAACTTTGTTGTTCAGTTTTGCTTGATGTGCTAGGATTAGGAAAAAAAA
>NW_006921630.1:12780552-12802069 GCF_000298275.1 Orycteropus afer afer
ATGAGCTCAAGTATAGCAGGGATTGTGGGGCTGGCGCGGGATCGGGCAGTGTTTCGTTCTGCTGTGCATGGGGTCGCTATGAGTCGGAAACGACTCGATGGCACTTAACAACAACAACAACAGACAGAAATTCATGCAAACTCAATTTATTCTAGCTCTAAAATTTGTTGACCTTAAGCTGGAATTATAGTGGCCTTGAGAACATTTACAATAATTTCCTCATGCTCACACTCACTCATTTGTTCATCCAACAGGTATTAATTTACTGTTAATTAATTTACACAGTTCTGGGGAAAATATAAAATATTTTGTACTTTCTAGTCCCTGCCATTAAAAAACAATAAAAAGAAACTCACTGCCATCAAGTCAGATCTGATTCATAATGACCCCTCCTTGGGTTTCTGAGGCAGTATCTCTATGGAAGTAAAGCCCAACCTTCCTTCCAAGGAGTGGCTGATTGGTTTGAACCACCAGCCTTCTGTTAGCAGTCAAATGCCTTAGACACTACACCACCAGAGCTCCCTGCCATAGAACCTATAATTTACTTTGAAAAAAAAAAAATACATAAATTGCATATTTAAATAACAACGTTAGTTAAGTGCATTGTATCAAAAGGATGATGTATATACCATACAAGTATTGAAAGATAAAGAGATCTTTGTAACTGCAGTAATTGGGCATGGCTTTCTGAGGTATGTAGGATTTGGGATCTGAGTTAGTTACACAGAAGGGAAGGGCCTTTCAAGAAAATAAACCTGCAAGAGCTAAGATTTGGGGTTAAAAAAAAAAAAAGAACAGGAACATCTTGAATAAAGTAGGTTTTCTGCAAGGCATCATCAGGAAATATGAGTGCATAAATATGTGGGCCACATTTATGGAAATTTTTGAATATAAGTCTGAGGTATTTGAACTTTGTTCAGTAGGTACTGGAGAGCTATTTGAGTCCTTTTAATAGGAAGAAACTACTTAATTAGTATTTTAGGTAGATTGATTTTACAAGATGATATGTAGGATGATTTGGAGATGGAAGCAACTAAAAAATTGCTATGGTTAAGATTGGGAACAACCTAAATGTTCATCAGTAGAGGACTGATTAGATAATTGTAATATATCCGTACAATGGGTAAATTATAAAGGATTCATGAAAAGAATGAAGAAGTTCCATAACTACTACTATGGAATGATTTCCAAGATACAGTAAGTGAAAAAAGTCAGGTGCATGATCTCTCAAGTATAGAAAGTTTATATTCAAAATATGAAAAAATAATACTGATATTTTAAATAGTGGTAATTTACTAATGAGCTAATGAGAACCTGAATTTGGCTAGAGCAAAGACAAAGAGATAAATATGAAGATCTGTCAAAGGAAGAAATGGCAGCTCTTCATAACTCACTAGTTACAGAAATTAAGACAAAAATTCATGTGTGCTTCCTAGGTTCGATGTTTGAATGAATGGAGAATTAGTTAGAGGTGAAAGAGTAAATGAAGAGTTTACAAAATTTGATCTTGCTACTCACTGTGGTTCATCCATAGGCCTCCATTCTACATAGTGATACAGTCTCTGCACATTTTTCAACCATTCCCTGAGTATTTCTGTTGTATTATCCACATTGTGATCAGTGGCTGCCCTGCAGGAGAGAAAGCAAAATGTAATTCAACTATGTGACCCAAACAAAGAGGAGAAAATTTAAAACACCAAACTCACTGAAAGAAGAATGACCAACTCTGGAAAAAAATTGTATTATTTGAAATTAATTCCCATGTAGTCCAAATTGGACCATGCATTTCTGAAGTGAGAGATCCTATTTTAAATCATCTTTGTGTTATTGGATCTTCAAACAGGGCTTGACAAATAGTAGAATCAATAAATGGTTATGTTAATAGACAAAACCAATAAAACAGAATAAACATAAAATGAACTAGAGTCAGTTAATGAATCTTCTTGGAAATAATTCTAGTTGTTTTAATTTTCAGTTATCTAAGATATAAACCCTACCTGTTAACTTCACTTAACAAGTCCCTTTGATTTAGCCAATCACTAAGCTTCATTTACATTTCATGTTAATTTTCAGATTACAACAAGATTTCCAGTCAATCTGCTGTAATCATATGTACTACAAGGCAAACCCACAATAAAAATTTTCAATTTGAAGCTGTCAAATTTGAAGCTTCACAGTTCTATTCTGAATTAACTTTACCATCATTTATAATAAATATAGTACCTTAAAAAGTCTTCAAATAATGTATACAAAATTGGTTTCGGGTCTAACTTGAAAGTGTAACAAACTGATCCACTCTGATCTACCTTGAAAGATTAACAAAATATAGAAAGAGTGGAAGTTTCATATACAATAGAAGTGTGTGGACTTAAACTAAGAAACTTAGTAAGCAGCCCAAATCCTTCTTCCCTGTATTCACACGACTGTTATTGTTGCTTTTTAAGGAAACTTCAAAATTAACAGAAAATAATAGACCACATCTACACAAAGCTACTAAAAGAAAAAAAAAGTTTGAGTCTTTGAAGAAGGGAAAATGTGGAATACAATACTTACAACTATAATTTAGGAAAGTTTTCTCCAAATAAAATATTTGAATATCATGTATAAACCCACTATATTACCTGGAAAAACTGAACCAATAAATCAATTCTGAAACATGTATTGGTAAAACGATCTGTTTTTTTTTTTCTTTTCTTTAATTTTTATTGTGATTTGGCTGAAAGTTTACAGAGAAAATTCATCTTCCATTTGCAGTTCACATGCACTTTGTCTCATGACATTGACTGCAATTTCCCACAATGCAACAGGCCTCTTCCCACTTCCTCCCCAAAGTTACCTCTTCCCTGTGTCCTTCCCTCTCACGCACTCCTGCCCCCTGAACTATCTCCCTGTGCATACACAGCCCTTCTTTTCTCCCATGATTGATCTCTCCAAGAGTGTATCTAACTAATGTAAACATTCAGCTCCTATACCTGTCTTTTGTTTGGCTGGAAACCATACGAGTGGGTTCAATTCCAGACCTAAAAGGCAGTTAGCGGCCATAGTCTCAGTGGTTATACCAGGCTCTATCAAACCAGCAAACCTAGTCCTTTATCTTTTTTTTTTTTCAATTGTGCTTTAGGTGCTAGTTTACAGAGCAGAGTTTGTTTTACATTTAACATTAAATGTACGTTTAGTTTCACTTCCCATTCACCATACCCAACCCTAACCCAATCTCCTCCCTTCCCTGCCCAGTGACCCCTTCTCTCCCATGTCCCTCATAGTTATGCACTCCTGTGTGTCCTGCATTTCCTCCATGTGAATGTTGCCCCTCTGCTGCCCCACAGTCGACTGGTCCAAGGGATGTATTTCCATAGAGTATGTGGGTAAGTCACCCTGGGTTGAGTGGTCTGCGTGTACATCTTGTTTATTATTGGGCTGTGAACTAGCCCCTGAGAGTGAGTTTTATTCCAGGTCCAGAATGTATACCAGGGCCATAGTATTGGGGGTCTCACCAGACTCCATCTGACCAGTAATTCTGGTCATTACTGAGTTTTTGATTTTGTTCCACGTTTTTCCTCCCGCTCTATTGCAGGATCTCCAGAGTTGATCCTTTCCTTGGCTACTCTATGTTCAAGTACAAGTTTCAGAGCCTCCTCTGACATCCATTTTGGTCTTTTCTTCCTTTTTTTTTAATGACTGTTTGTTTTTTTCATGTGTGAATCTCTTGATGCCATCCCACAATTCTTTGGTCATTGGTGTCCAAAGCATCACATCTATTCTTCAGATGGTCTCTAAATTCAGGTGGGATATAAACCAGGTTGTATTTTGGCTCCCATGGACTTGTTTTAATTTTCTTCAGCTTCAACTTGAGCTTGCGTATGAGCAACTGATGGTCTGTTCCACAGTCAGCTCCTGGCCCAGTTTTGACTGATGATACTGAGATTCTCCAGTGCCTCTTTCCACAGATGTAGTTGATTTCATTTCTGGGTATTCCATCTGGTGAGGTCCACATGTATAGCCACAATTTATGTTGTTGAAAAAGGTTATTTGCAACAAATAAGTCATTGGTCTTGCAGAATTCCATCATGCCATCTCTGGTGTCATTTCTATCACCATAGCCATATTTTCCAACTACTGATGATTCTCTTGTTTCCAAGTTTCACATTCTAATACTTACCTGGCATGCAGATCAAACAATTCCACAACCTGCTTAATTTGAAGTATATTGACAAACAGCCTTAGAAGTTAGCTACTTTGAATATGAAAAGATATATGTGTCTAGGAAAAAAATAGAAGCATACTTAAAATATTCCTCTTATTGAGTTAAAAGAAAAAATCCTATAAAGTTACTTCCCAAAATTGTTATGATTGTCTTTGTTTTTAGGCTTCTAAAGAAATGAGCAATATATTCCAACTATGGTCAGGAGGTCGATCCCTGTCTGGTTTTGATGTGCAGAGCTGCTTAATCTCTGTCCCAGAGGGAGAAGAACTGGGCTGACCACCTAATTACACTGAAGCACTCCGCCCCACTGAGAAAGTCTTCTATTCCCTCCTTACAACTAGTCACCTCATCTGTCCACTTTGTTGGTGAATGGAAAATAAACAGAAGTCCAAGCAGACACTTTTAACTGCTGCTTTTTAATCCCTTTGACAAAAAATTATTTCTGCTTCAATACATAATAAGGGAAGCATGTAGGCTCTGGTCCACCAGACAGTTGAAAAGAGAGGTGCCAAAGGCCCAGATGCATCCTCCCTGGAGGAAATACACAGCTGTGTTAATGGTTCTGTTTCAGAGCCCTGTAGAACAATGCAACAGTGAGGTGCCTATTCTGCTGTGAGACTCCACAAACAACTGAACACAAAAACCTTGGTGGCTGAGGTTGATTTTTCCATCTGGCGAGGAAGCTGAGGACACAGAATATGTGCCCAAGAGGCTTAAACTGAAGACCTCCCTCCACCCTTAGAGGCTCTAGCTCTGGCCAACGCATAAAGCAGAGCCACCTACACCCCCTCCCCCGCCCCTGCCCAAGGCTTTATCATGAGGCCTTGCCATGAGAAGCCGAGGCCCTCTGACCCTTCTCCCAACCTGAAAGCAGCTGAGGCTCCTCTCAACACTCCATGAAAATGAGTGCTACTTTGACTTTTCCATCCTTCTTCTTTCTAATCAGATGAGGAAAGGTACCCACAAAGTTAACAAAGAACAGCAGTTAAAAGATTTCCTCAAGGGAAAAATGATGTGAAATGATAGCTGTTGATCTGGAGACATGACTTATAAATTATGCCTAGACACAGACTTTGGTCATGTTGTCAGAAGAGATCATCCCTGGAGAAGGATATCAAGCTTGGTAAAGTAGAGGATCAGTGAAAAAGGGGAAAAATCTCAATGAGAGGGACTGACACAGTGGTTGCAATGATGGGATCAAACATAGCAAGGATTGTGAAGATGGTGCAGGACTGGGAAGTGGTTCGTTCTGTTGTACACAGGGTCACCATGAGTCAGAGCTGACTAGACCTCACCCAACAAAAACTACATAGTTACTAATTGCTATTTATGTCCCCAAAAAAGATATGTTGAAGTTCTAATGCTGGTGCCTGTGAATGTGATCTTATTTGGAAATAGAGTCATTGAAGATGTAATGAGTTAAGATGACATCATTAGGGTAGGCCTTAATCATTTTAGGACTGGTGTCCACATAAGAAGAGGAGAAGAGACACAAAGAGAAGATGGCTATGTGAAGACAGAGGCAGAGACTGGAGTTCTGTTGTTACAGTCAAGGATCACGTAGGGCTACCAGAAGCTGGAAGAGACAAAGAAGGATCTTCCCTTCGAGCCTTCAGAGAGAGAGAGCATGGATCTTTCAACACCCTGAGTTAAGATTTTCAGTCCATAAAACCATTAGACAATATATTTCTATTGTTTTAAAGCCACATAACTAGTTGCCATCAAATTGATTCTGACTCATGGAGATTTCATATATGTAGAGTAGAACTGTTCTCCATAGGGTTTTCAGTAGCTGAGTTTTGGAAGTAGATAGCCAGATCTTTCTTCCAAGGTATCTATCTCTTGGTTCACTCAAACCGCTAATCTTTTGATTACCAGGGACTCCTTAAGCCACATAAAACTAAAAAACAAACTCACTGCCATCGAGTCAGTAAGATTCATAGGGACCCCTCCTTGGGTTTCTGAAGTAGTATCACTAGGGAAGTAGATTGCCCAACCTTCCTTCTGAGAGGTGGCTGTTGGGTTTAAACTGCTAGCCTTCTGGTTGGCAGTCAAATGCCTTAGGCACTACTGGTGATAAATTATGGCAGCCCTAGGGACATTATACATTAATCAAACTGGAAAACCAGTATTTGTGAAAATACAAACATCAGCTGGCTAGAATTTGTTGCTCCTGAGAGGCTAAGACTGTTCACTCTTTGCCACAGTTCTCTCACTAACAGTGAATTCACACTTAAATCCACAACTCTCTTCCCTCTTTCTTCCCTGGATCTCTCTGGCCCAGGATAACATTCTAGAAGGACAGCTCAGCTCTTGAGCTGTGCTAGTCCTCACCTAATTAATTTCCTTTGAAGGTTGGGTTGGGACAATGACTTCTCTTCATATATAAGGAACACCAGCACCTTCAGCCACTGAGAGGTCTCCTTCTTCCACCTTTAGGAGAGCTGTGACCTGATACACCTTGGAGCTTGTTTGGTTCTCTTGTACTGCTCTAACACAGAATACCACAAAGGGGCAGTTTGAACAAACAGGGATTTATTCTCTTACAGTTTAGAAGGCTAGAAGTCCTAGTTGAAAGTACCAACTCTAGGGGCTCAGTGAAAGCTCCTTTATCTTGGGCTTCAGCTCTGCCCCTTGTACCAGCCCACTGAAGCTGGAGGCTTCTCTTAATTCAGACAGCTGCTGGCTGCTGGCTGCTGACGCTGACAAACCCAAGGTCAACAAGTAAAACGGCACAGTTCCAAGATTATCAAGCAACCTGGCATGTTACTAGTTGAAGTCCAGAAACAGTCCCAAGATCAGCAGACAACATGGCAGGCTGCTGAGATGAAGATTCAGCCAAATGCAGGATCCAGGTATGCCAAAGAGTTAGATACCGTCCTCAAAGCTGCTTCTTATATACTGGAAACAGACCACATCTCTAAGGCAGCTACTCACCTGATCACAGTAGATTTCATCATAGAGTTGATTACCAGTCTTATTATGGGGAATAACTACATTTAGCTACCCAGACACTCAAAACCAGGCCCAGGCACGTTGACACACAACCTTAAGTACCACAGTGCTCATGCTCCATCCTCTCTCTGTCCATTGGTCCTTGCTCACTGTCTTTGAAGTGAGTACCTAAAATAGGAGAGCTGGCAAGTGTAGGCCATTTTTCACTTTAACAGTGCCCATCCACTTTATCTCAGATTCTCTTCCTAGTTTCTGTTTCCTTTTGTCTCTTCCTCTTCTCTAGTTGTTTAAGTTCAAATAGGCCCAAGAGTCTCAGAACCAAAATCAAAATAAAATCAACAAACGTAAACACATTCTGAAAGCATGATCAATAGCATGTTTAGGGATTTTCTTGGCTGATTGAGTAACTGAATTCCTGGGTTGACAGGTGTATAGTCACTTTAACATGGAAAAGTGAGAGCACATAGGCAGATCAGAAAATACACTCCTCTGCAGGATGATATAACTCCTTGGCTATGGCCTGAAAAAATGAGATTTTTCTGGCAATGTCTGAAAACACTGACATTTCTCCTTGTTCCAGTTCAGTTTTCATTTCTCAGTCTTGGCTCTTAAATTAATAACCAACTTGACTCAGTTATTTTTACCACAAGTCTACTGAGGTTGTCAGGACTAAACTCATATTGCTAAGCATGGGGCCACTGAAGCCATATTAACTATGCAGGCAGGATCCCCAGCAGGTGGAACACAGACATGGAGAATATGATGCCACTGACCACTTCCATCTGGACTGACTCTCAGGGAATGTTCTCAGCTTCCCTGAAAACCTGGAAAGTTTAGACCTCTGACACTACACAACAATGGTTGTTGTAGCTGCCACTGAATCTGCTTTTGACTCATGGCAACTGCTTATGTGTTGGAGAGATGTACTTCATAGGGTTTTCAGTGGCTGAGTATTTTTTAATAGATTTTTTATAGATTGACAGTCTGAAGAGACTCTGAGTGGACTGGAACCCCCAACTCTTTGATTAACAGCTGAGCAGGTTAACTTTTTACACTACACAGGGACTGTAATCAGTGGGGCAGGAGGATGGGAGCATAGCGCAGCTGCTTCAAAACCCAAAAAATACATCTCTAGAGGCTCAAGGGAGTGATGGAATGAGCAACAAACTTAGTCACTGCCTGGATGATCTGTACCATGACTAGCAAGTTGGCAAAAATGAATTTTCCAATTTGAGACTTCAAAAACTGAACTACCCTCTTGTTTTCATCCAGTAAGGAAATCTCATTGGTGTAGAAAATAAACAGCTCCACCTAAAATTAAAATTCCACTTATGGAAGCAAGCAGTGACATTCATCTTCAAGAAAGGTCATGTCACCCTACCACCTCTGTCTCTGTTCTCATGAAAGCCTCTCCATCAGTGGTTCTGGAGAAGAGATATGGTTGGCCATTCCACAAAATATGGCAATTAAATCTTGCTTCCTGGTAGTGTTCCATCTAAAGTTCTAGAGTTCATCAGCTGGGTGGAAACTATATATAGTTATAGATACAAATATGTATTGGAAACTGGGATTTTTGCCTATAAAATATTTTTCCTAAGTTCTACAAAGTCAACTGGATTCCCTGGATGATGCAAATGATTAAGTTCTCAACTACTAGCTAAAAGTTTGGTGGTTTAAACCTGCCCAGAGGCACCTCAGAAGACAGGCTTCATGATCTGCTTCTGAAAGGTCACAGCCTATGGAGCAGTTCTGCATAAATGAGTTGGAATCAACTTAACAACAACTAACAACAACCAAGTCAATTAGTTGCCATTTTTCCTAACTAACCAGAAGAATCAGGAAAACTCACTTCTCATGAAATCATCCTCACAAACAAAATAAATGTTTATAGCCCTCAACATCCCCCCTCAGTATACCCCATTTAATTCCAGAAAAAATCATAAAATTTCACACCCAAGAATGGGGTAAGTGTGATGCAAAAAGAAATCTTTGATTCTGGATATGCAATAGACCAACTGATCAATTTTATTCCTAAAGGACAGGAAAAGGGAATAGTGATATTTTTGTTTGACCAATTAACAGACAATTCAAAAGCCTGATACCTTTTCAATAAAATCAAGATGAATTTAAACATACTACAAAGAAGCAATGTCTTGATACTTTTGACTCTGAGCTAAATTTTTCTTTTCTTTGTGTTAAGAACTCCTGGGCCCTGATGTAAAGCACTTTCACACAAGCCAATTCCATTTTAGCACTTTGAATAACTAAGTTAGACATTGTTGTTATATGCTGTTGAGTCGGACCCAACTCATAGTGACCCTTCCCTGGGTTTCCAAGGTAGTATCACTACAGGAGTAGACTTCTGAGGAGTGGCTGGTGGGTTTGAATGGCCAGCCTTCTGGTTAGCAGTCAAGTGCCTTAGGCACTACACTACCAGAGCTCCTTAAGTTAGACATTAGTACCCCCCCCCCCATTTTGTGGATGGCACATAACAACAACAACAATATTTTGTGGAAGAGTAGGCTGAGATTGAGAGGTAAAACCTGGCTTAAGTCATGTAAATGGTAGATGGTGGAGCTTGAACTTTTCCTTCAGTCCTTCTGACCCCTTGTCTATTCCACCCTGAGCTTCCCACTCCACACTTGCCCACAGAGAGTAGATGCCCAGGAATTTGCTGCCTTGTCAAGGACATTAATCACCATGACCAATCTGATCATCTCAGAATGAAGGGATGGAAATGACCCAGCAAGAAATAAAATAAGAAAACTGGGAATATTAATCAATTCTGTACACTTCACTTAAAGGTTTTACTTCAGTATAATTTTCCTTGGAGCCAAAACCTTTGGAATTCTAAGAAAATGTCAGTGGCAGTGTCTGAGACAAGATAAATATGTTTCTCATTTGTTGAAATACTCTTTTTCCTGTTTTTCTTCCCATTTATTCCTTGATATTCTTCTTCCCACTCTTCTTCACCTCACTCTTCATTTACTTCTTTCTTTTCCTTGTTAGCTTATCAAATTCTGTTATGTTCTTCATTTTGTGGGGGTTCCCTGAATAAACAGAGTTAGTGATTAAGAACTATAATCAATAACTACAAGCACTGACCCTAAAAAGAGGACACAATACGATCCAGAACACTTTCTCCAAGAGCCTTGAACTTCTCTTCACTGCAATCACCTCAAGCTACACTGGATACCCTATATCTGTAATTACACATAATATTCAGCCTATACTTCTCACATGCATAGAAAATATAAGAATGTAGAAAATACATAGAAATATGTAGCATTGTAGAAAATATAGTATGTTGCCCTTATTCATATATTATAATTGTCTGCTTCTGTGTCTTTCTCTAAGAAGATCTGGCAGTACAGTGGTTAAGACATTTGGCTGCTAACCAAAAGGTCAGTGGTTTGAACCCACCAGCCACTCCATGGAAGAAAGATGAGGCTGCCTGTTTCTGTAAAGATTTACAGCCTTGGAAACCATATAAGTCAGAATCCACTCAATGGAAGTGAGTTTGATTTTGATTTGGGATGTCTTTCTACAAGGAGTCCTTTGGTAGCACAAATGGTTCAGCACTGGACTATTGTTGTTAGGTGCTGTCAAGCTGGCTCTGACTCATAGCAACCCTATGTTCAACAGAATGAAACACTGCCCCGTCCTGTGCTAGCCTCACAATCCTTGCTATACCTGAGCCCATCATTGCAGCCACTGTGTCAATCCATCTCATTGAGGGCCTTCCCTTTTTTCGTTGACCCTGCACTTTACCAAGCATTCTCCAGCGAATGGTTCCTTCTGACAACGTGACCAAATTAGGTGAGACAACGTCTGGCCATTCTCACTTCCAAGGAGCATTCCGGCTGCACTTCTTCTTGGACAGATCTGTTCATTCTTTTGGCAGTCCATGGTACTTTCAGTATTCTTTGCCAAACCACAATGCAAAAGCATCAACTCTTCTTCAGTCTTCCTTGTTCATTGTCCAGCTCTCACATGTACATGAGGTGATTGAAAATACCACGGCATGGGTTAGTTGCACCTTAGTCTTCAAAGTGACACCTTTGCCTCTATTAAGAGCACTTTAAAGAGGTCTTTTGCAGCAGATTTGCCCAGTGCAATATGTCATCTGATGTCTTGACTGCTGTGTCTGTTGGTGTTGATTGTGGAAACAAGTAATATGAAATCTTTAATAACTTCAATCTTTTCCCCATTGATTGTGATTCTGCTTATTGGTCCAATTGTGAGGATTTTCATTTTCCTTGTTGAGATGTAATCCATACCACAGACTGTAGTCTTTAATCTTCATTAGTAAGTGCCCCAAGTCATCTTCACTTTCAGCAAGCAAAGTTGTGTCATCTCCATATCGCAGGCTGCTAATGAGTCTTTCTCCAATTCTGATGCTATGTTCTTCTCTGGTGGCATAATACTGGACTACTAAGTGAAAAAATAGCGTTTTGAATATATCCTCAGAAGGAAGGTCTGGAGAGCTGCTTCTGAAAGGTCACAGTCATGAAACCCTATGGAGTGCAGTTCTACCCTGCAACACGTGGTGTCTCCAGGAGTTGGAACCCACTAGATGACAACTGGGTTGGATTATATCTTTCTCCACTACTAGGCTCTCTTTTCTGAGAACAAGAACTGACCCAGTATCTAACAGAATTTACTGTACAAAATAAGCACTTATCATGAATTTGATTAATGAATGAATTATCAATTTCAGAGAGAATTCTCACAATCCAACCCTAGTGCCTACATAGACTGAGCAGATAACATAAATGAGTAAAATGGGCCATTTGAGAGCTAACAGTGTGAAATGAGGACAGTGATGAACAGCCAAGCCCCATCTGATTGTTGCCATGCTAGAACGTGTGGTCAGAAATGCTAGAGTTTCCAACTGTTTCAAAATAAGTCAATTTTCCAGGTTTTAAAGATAAAAATTTGTTTATAACTCACAAAAGCTTTTAGACTTAAATGCCATGATAATATTCCAGCATGGCAGGGTCTCTCTGAAAACATGGCCCAACACAAAGATCACTTTAGTTCAGCTCTGATTAGCCAAGGCCATTCATCTACACAAGCTCAGGGCACATCATTCAGTAATTAGGTATTTCAGCTATGGCTGGGATGATAATGATGTCACCTCCCTGCTTCCGCAAACACAGAAAGCATCTTCAATAGAAAAGGAAAGATAAACACCCAGAGAAGGAGTAAGTTTTAAATAATTCTCGCAACCAGTCTAATATCAATAGAATTGGGAAAAAAGAAAAACAAACAAACAAACAAAAAATGATTCAAGTACAATACAGTGAGCAAAAGCGTATGTTTCCACAAACATCATATGTAACTTCTCTCATTGCATACCACTTAAGACGCTCAGAAATTTTTATAGCAGTTTTATTGAGATATGATTCAGATGGTTAACATGTACTCTGTTGAAGTGTACAATTCAGTGGTTTTCAGTATATTCAGAGTTGTGCAAATGTAGCTACTAGTCTAATTCCAGAACATTTGCATTATCCTATAAAGAAATTTCATACTGATTGTCAGTCACTCTCTATTCGCCCTTCTCCCAGCCCTGTTGTCGTTGTTGTTAGAGGCCATTGAGTCAGCTCTGAGTCATAGCGATCCTATGACAGAACGAAACACTGCCCTCACAATCCTTGTTATGCTTGAGCCCATCATTGCAGCCACTGTGTCAATCCATCTTGTTGAGGGTCTTCCCCTTTTTCACTGATCCTCCACTTTACCAAGCATGATGTCCTTCTCCAGGAACTGTCCCTTCTGACCACATGATCAAAATAGGTGAGACGAAGTCTGGCCCTTCTCAGTTCTAAGGAGCATTCCAGCTACACTTATTCCAGGAGAGATTTGTTCTTTCTTCTGACAGTCCATGGTATTTTCGGTGTTCTTTGCCAACACCACCATTCAAAGGCATCAACTCCCAACTCTAGGAATCCACTAATCTACTTGATGTCTGTATGAATTTGCCTATTCTGGACATTTCATGTAAATGGAATTGAACAGCATGTGTCCTTTATGTCTGGCCTCTTACAATTAGTACATTTTCAAGGTTCATTCATATTGTAGCATGTAACAGTACTTCATTTCTCTTTATGGCTGAAAAATATTCCATTGTTTGAATGTACTATGTTTTGTTTATACACTCTTCAGCTGATGGATATTTGGGGTCTTTTTAGCTTTTAGCTATTATGAATAATGCTGTTATGAACATTTTGTACAAATTTTTGTGTGGACATATGTTTTCAGTTCTTAGACATTGCTGCCTAAATTTGAAAGATTATGGAAAAAGCAGAAAATACATTCTGTTTTACTCTTTACTACTTATGAAGAAACTAATATGTTCCAGGCATAAAGCCAGACAGTTCACATATATAATTCTTTTCTTTCTTTTTTTTTTTTTTCAGTTGTGATCCGGGTGAAAGTTTACAGAGCAAATTCACTTTCCATACAGCAGTTCACGTACACTTTATCTTGTGACATTGACTACAATTTACCCTAATGCAACAGCTCCCCTCCCACTTCCTCCTGATTAGTTACATCTTCCGTGTCCATCCTTCCATACACTCCTGCCCCCTGAATGGTCTCCCTATTCATAAGCAGCCCTTCTTTCTCCCATGATTGTTTTCTACAAGGAGTGTATCTACCTCAGGTACATGTTCAACTCATATGCTTGTCTTTTGTTTGACTGGAAGCCACAGGTATGGGTTCAATTCCAGACCTGAAGGGCAGCTAGAGACCATAGTCTCAGTGGTTCCACCAGGCTCTATCAGACCAGCAAACCTGGTCCTCCCTCCCCTTTTTTTTTTCCAAATAATTTTGAGTTTTGTTCCACATTGTTCTCCCTCTCTATCCAGGATCTCCTACATAGATCCCCCTCTAAGTGGTTGACATTGGTAGGCACTATCTAGTTCTTCTGGTCTCATAGTCATATAGGCTGAGGATCACATGGTGTACCAGTTGTGAGGACTAATTGTTTCCATGAATCTTTGTTTTTCTTCATTCTTCTTTGCTCTAGAAGAGGAGAGACCCATTGTATAACTCTAATCCTTTATAACAGTCTTTCAAGGTGGGTAATATTATTATTTCTACTTTACAGATTAGGAATCATAGGCTTAAAAACTCTCTCTAAAGCTTTTCCTTTTTCACTTATACTTCATCTCCAAAATATATTTTGTTTCTTCATTTCTAAAATTTTCAGTTTTCTGCTCTAATGCAACAAAGAGGGATCCTTTGCTCTGCTTTATGTACATCTTGATTGTATGTGAAATGAAGACATGTAATGTGGGAATGTGGGACAGTTGCATCTACAAACGGAAATGACAGGTTTTGGCAGAAAAGTGGGATATAGAAGCTGAACCAGGACATAAGAAGCTAAACCTCAGCAGGCAGTCTAGCATGGCCTAATGATGAGGCTCGGCAAATGGCACTGATGTAAACAGTAAGTCCTCAGGCCTGCCTGGGCAATGCCATGCAAAGCACAGAACCTATGAAACATGAGGTTATGGTGAACTGGGGCCAGGGTGACCACAAAGAAAATTGCAGCCCAAGGATGGGGTTGGCTGAATGAAGTACTCACCGATGGGAGGATCTCACCACCATGAGCTACTTTCTATGTAAAGAGGAGAACTAGCTGAATTGGAGTGAAAATGTAAAGACAAAGTAGTCACTTGGATTGAGGCCCAGGAGAAAGCTGAAGTGTCCATGTTCTTGAAGAAAGTTTTACTTTGATTTCATTCCTTTCCAGAGGCAATTGAAGTTAATAACGACAGTAAATATTTTAGTTAACCATCCATCTTGAGTGCCTTGATGCTGCCATTCAACTAATCACTTCCTTTGTTGTTGTTGTTAGCTGCCTTTGAGTCATCTCCAACTCATAGCAACTCTATGCACAGCAGAATGAAACATCACCCAGTCCTGAGCCAGCTTCATGATTCTTGCTATACTCGAGCCCATTGCCACTGCCACTGTGTCAATCCATCTCTTTGAGGGCCTCCCCCTCTTTCATCGACCCTCCACCTTACCAAGCATGACATCCTTCTCCAGGGAATGGTCGGTGCCTTCTGACAAAATGACCAAAGTATATGAGACAAAGTCTAGCCATTCTCGCCTCCAAGGAGCATTCTGGCTGCACTTCCTCCAGGACAGATCTGTTAGTTCTTTTAGCTGTGCATGGTGCTTTCAGCATTCTTTGCCAACACCACAACTCAAAACCATCGACTCTTCTTCAGTCTTCCTTATTCATTGTCTAGTTCTCACATGAATATGAGGTGATTGAAAATACCATGGCTTGTGTCAGGTGCACCATAGTCCTCAAGGAGACATCTTTGCTCCTCAGCACTTGAAAGAGGTCCTTTGCAGCCGATTTGCCCAGTGCTGTGTGTCATCTGATGTCCAGACTGCTGCTTCCATTGGCATCGATTGTAGAACGAAGCAATATGAAATCTTTAACAATTTCTATCTTTTCTCCATTTATCGTAATGCTTCTCATGGGTCCAGTTATGAGGACTTTTGTTTTCTTTATATTGAGATGTAATCCATACTGCAGATTGTATTCTTCAATCTTCATCAGTAAGTACCTCAAGTCACCCTCACTTTCAACAAGCAAAGTTGTGTCGTCAGTATATCCCAGGTTGTTAATGATTCTTCCTCCAATCCTGATGCCACATTTTTCTTCATATAGTCCAGCTTCTCAGATTATTTGCTCAGCAGATAGATTGAATAAGTATGGTGAAAGGTTACAACCCTGACACACTCTCTTTTGGATTTTAAACCATGCAGTATCTCCTTGTTCTGTTTGAAAGACAGCCTCCTGGTCTATGTACAGGTTCCTTGTGGGTATGATTAAGTGTTTTGGAATTTCCATTCTTCTCAATGTTATCCATAATTTGTTATGATCCACACAATCAAATGCGGTGGCATAGTCAATAAAATACAAGTAAATATCTTTCTGGTATTCTTTGCTTTAAGCCAAGATCCATCTGACATCAACAATAATATCCCTTGTTCCATGTCCTCTTTGGAATGCAGCTTGCACCTCTGGAAGTTCTCTGTCAATATACTGCTGCAACCGTTTTTGAATTATCTTCAGTAAGATTTTACTTGCATGCAATATTAATAATATTGTTCGATAATTTCCACATTCTGTGGAATCACCTTTCTTTGGAATGGATACAAATATGGATCTCTTCCAGTCACTTGGCCAGGTAGCTGTCTTCCAAATCTCTTGGCATAACTGAATGAGTGCCTCCAATGGGGCATCCGTTTGTTGAAACACCTCAATGGATATTCCGTCAATTCTTGGAGCCTTGTTCTTCGCCAATTCTTTCAGTGCAGCTTCAACTTCTTCAATCACTTCCTTAATCAAATGAAAAGTATGAAGCCAGAAGACATGGCTCTTCCTTCCTTCAATTAGCTCCATAATCTTAATGAATGTATTTGAACTCTCTGTCCCTGTTTTTTTTTTTCAGCTGTAAATGGGACTGTAACACCTGCTATAACCGTCTATCTCAATGGGTAAGTATGAGGAGTCAAAAGCACATGAATGAACTCTCAAGGACACTTTTTTGAAAACTGACCTTTCCCTGGCTGCCCCCAACACACACACACACACACACACACACACATCCTTAGATAAAGTAGTCTATTAAATAGGCTTTTAATACTCATGGAACAAAGTTAATAGAAGAAACTAAGGCAAACAAATCAGAATAACCATCTTATGCTATTTTAAAAAACCCATTTTCTTTTTTTTAGAGGAGTTGTAGGTTTACAGAAAATCACCCATATACTCCCTCTCCTCCCTGCACATACATAGTTTCCCTTATTATTAACATCTTGCATTCTTGAGATACATCTGTTACAATGCATGACCCAATACTGACCTATTATTTTTAACTGAAGTCCATAGTTTACACAAAGTGTTCATTCTTTGTGCTGTAAAGTTCTATGGGTTTTGAAAAATGCATAATGTCATATATTCAAAGGACCTCTGATGGTGTAGTGGTTAAGACATTTGGTTGCTAACCAAAAGGTCAGTGGTTCAAACCCACCAGCTGCTCCATGGAAGAAAGAAGGGGCAGTCTGCTTTTGTGAAGATTTACAGCCTTGGAAAGTCAATGGGGGTTGCTATGAGTCAGAATCAACTTGATGGCAGTGAGTTTGGTCATATAGCCACCACTATAGTATCATGCAGAATAGTTTCACTGTACTTACAATGCCCTGTGCTCCATCTAACCACCCTTTCCTCTCCCTCTGAACCCCTGGCAAACGTTGAATTTTTTTTTTTTTTAATTGTCTATTATTGTTGCCTTTTCCAGAAAGTCATACAGCTGGAATCTTACGTTACATAAATTTTTCAGATTGGCTGTTTTACTTACTTTTCATGTAAGTTTCCTCTTTATCTTCCTGTAGCTTGATAGTTCATTTTATTCTACAAGTTTTTAAGAGAAAAAATACACATGCCTATTTAAACACAGAGAAAATGAAAGACCAGTATGGCAAATACTGCTAATTGTCTCACTGTTAGTTCTTCTCTTCTTCGCTAGTAACAGCTAGGAGCTCTGGTGGTGCAGTGGCTAAGGCATTTGGCTGCTAACCAAATGGTTGGCGGTTTGAACCCACCAGCCACTCTGCAGGTGAAAGATTAGGCAGTCCGCTTCCATAAAGATTTACAGCCTTGGAAACTATGACACAGTTCTGTTATATCCTATAGGGTCGCTATGAGTCAGAATTGACTTAATGGCAGTGGGTTTGGCTATATCTCACTAGGAAAAAAGGCCTGGTGATCTATTTCTGAAAATCAGGCAATGGAAACCCTATGGATCACAAAGGTCAGACAGGTAACCAACCATGAGCATATCTCAGGACCAGGCAGCATTTTGTTCCATTGTACATGGGTTACCATGAGTTGGGAACCAACTTGATGGCCACTAACAGCAATATGATCATCCAGTTTAAAGAGCAGACTGTAAGCTCTGTGATAGCAGGGACTTTTGTCTATTCTGCTTACTGCTAAGTCCCTGGCACATAGAAGAGCCCCTGGCACACAGTATATGCTCAATAAACATTCGTTCAGTGATTCTGTTCTCATCAAACTTCTAACCTAACAAGAATTTTAAGAACACTTGGTCAGTTCTCTCAGGTCAACAGACCAGCTGGGCATCTCCTCTGGGATCATCAGGACATCTATTAGAAAATGCCTTGTCCCGGATGTTAAGGTGCTCACAGTGCTCACCACTTAACAGGAAACACAGATGTATACATAAATAACTGTAATTTGGTATGATGTTTGCAATGGTAAATATACAGCAAGGTGGCCAAGGATGAGAGAGGAGAGAGGGGCTGGCCAGATGTGGGAGGGGCCAGAGAGGATTCTCAAAGGATCAGAATCCTGAACTAGGATTTGAGGACAAGCAGGAATTTAGGAGAGGCAGAGGGTAGAGAGAAGGATACTGCGGAAGGAGGAACAGTATGTGTGGGAGCAGAGGTATGAAAAAGTATAATGTGTCTACAGAATTTCATGTAATTCTGTTAGGCTATTACTTACCAGTCAAGGGGGTTTGTAAGCTGCAGAATCTCAGGGACAGGGCAGCTGTCAGAGACAGGATGAGTATAGAAAGCAGTGAAGGTATATGTCCCAGTCTCTGGTTAATGACAAATTCATGCACATTGTTTTTCCTCACTTGAAAAAAGTAAACCAGTGAATAATTCTTTGAAATAATGTATTTTGCCAGATTGTGATAAGTCTTGCCCTTAAACCAAAAACCAAACTCACTGCCATTGAGTTGATTCTGACACATAGTGACCCCCATTGGGTTTCCAAGGCTGTCAATTTTTATGGAAGCAGACTGCCTCATCTTTCTTCTGCAGAGCAGCTAGTGGGTTTGAATCACCGACATTTTGGTTAGGAGCCAAATGCCTTAACC
This sequence comes from Orycteropus afer afer, assembly GCF_000298275.1. Taxonomy (NCBI): domain Eukaryota; kingdom Metazoa; phylum Chordata; class Mammalia; order Tubulidentata; family Orycteropodidae; genus Orycteropus; species Orycteropus afer. Next base: position 12,799,657 of record NW_006921630.1, read on the forward strand.
ACTACACCATCAGAACTCCTTAAGTATTACCCCTAACAATAAAAAAAAAAAAAAAAAAATCCCTAAACTCACTGCCGTTGAAGTCAGTTCTGACTCATAGCGACCCCTGCTTGGGTTTCTGAGGCAGTGTCTCTACGGAAGTAGATTGTCCAACCTTCCTTCTGAGGAGTGGATGGTGGGTTTGAACCACCATCCTTCTAGTTAGCAGTCAAAGGCACTACGCTACCAGAACTCCCCTAAACAGGTATTTATTCTTTGAATTCCTCAAAGGAAATCCCTAAAACACATACTTAAAGTGCCAACCCATTTTATTCCATTTTCATATACAGGCTCAGACATACCCTGGGTTTTCTGGGAAAAGTGTAATTTCTAACATTATGACCAATTTTCTTCATAACTTTGTACATCTCATTGTCTAAATTTCTCATACAAATCTGTGGCTGGTACATAATAAACATTTAATATATGCTTATTGAATGACCAAGTAAATAATGGTTCAAATAAATTTAAGAAAAAAATGAAATGCACCATATTATTAAAGAGTCTCCAACTTAATCAGGGAGCTCTGGTAGCGTAGTGCCTAAGCCACTTGACAGCTAACCAGAAGGCTGGCAGTTCAAACTCACCAGCCACTCCTCGGAAGGAAGATGGGGCAATCTACTTCTGTAGTGATACTGCCTTGGAAACCCAAGGGAGGGTCACTATAAGTCGGGTCTGACTCGACAGTACATAACAACAACAACAACAACAACTTAGTCAAAAGGAGTCCCTGAGTGATGTTGTATTGTTGTTATGTGCCGTCATGTTGGACCTGACTCATAGTGACTCCTCCTTGGGTTTCCGAGGCAGTATCACTATGGAAGTAGATTGCCCAACTTCCCTTCCAAGAAGTGGTTGGTGGGTTTCAACCACCAGCCTTCTGGATAGCAGTCAAGTGCCTTAGGCACTACGCTACCAGAGCTCCTCACTGAGTGATACAAATGGTTAAATGCTTGACTACAAGTGGAAAGGTTGGTGGTTCAAGTTCATCCACAGGTGCTTTGGGAGACAAATCTGGTGATCTGCTTCTGAAGTCATAGCCTTGAAATCCCTGTGCAGCAGTTCTATTCTGTCCACATGGAGTAGCCAGCCATCAGTTGGAATCAACTTGATGGCAATCAAGAATAACAGGTGCCATTGAGTCAGTGACTTTCAGTAAACCTATGTACAATGAAAAGAAACATTGCCCAGTCCTGCATCATCCTCACAATTGTTGACATACTAGAGTTCATCGTTGTAGTCACTATGTCAATCCATCTTATTGAGGGTTTTCCCCTTTTTCACTGACCTTCTACTTTACCAGTCCAAGGACTGGTCCTTTCTAATAACATAACCAAAGTACAAGAGATGAAGTTTGGCCATTCTTGCTTCTAAGGATCATTTCTGCTGTATTTTCTCCAGGACAGATTTGTTTGTTCTTTTAGCAGTCCATGGTACATTCAATATTCTTCACCAACACCACAACTCAAATGCATCGATTCTTCTGAGTTCTTCCTCATTTCACTGTTCAACTCTCACATGCATATGAGTCTATTGAAAATACCATGGCTTAGGTCAGGCACATCTCAGTCTTCAAAGTGACATCCTTTCTCTTTAACACTTTAAAGACATCTTTTGCAGCAGATTTGCCCAATGCAGTACATTATTTAAATTTCTTGACAGATACTTCCATGGGTGTTGACTGTGGATTAAAGTAAAATGAAATCCTTGACAACGTCAATCATTTCTATAAATCTATAATGGAATAATACTGAACACATATAAAACTTTTTTTTTTTTTAAGTCATCAAATTTCCTACTACAGTACTTGTTTTCCCATTGAAAAAGCTAGGCTACAAATATGAATAAAGACAAAAAGTGTCCAATTTGCAAACTGAACTTAAGGCTGTTTTCCCACAGAGTGACCGACAACGAGAATTTGGCTATGGCTGACTAAGAATTTCTGTCCAGTTCATTGCTGTTACCCAATACCTGTTGTCTTGGTTCCAGGAACAACAGGCTGGCCAGTTCAAGAGAGAGACAAAAAATATTTGCCTTGAATTTACCTGCTTTGAAAAATTTTTAAGTCTGGCCTTACCATATCACTTCATTTCTGGTTTCTTCACATGAGGGTAAACTACCGTTTGGTGGTTAGATCCATATTCATGTTCTATACCAATACCCACACACAAATTGAAGAGTTCCAAGAAACAAGGTTGAGAAGTTTAGAGTTATTTTACTCTTGGTCATGGTGTCAGAGGTAAACAGGAGACTATTCTGAAGGCTTTTTTTTTTTTTTTTCCATCTGTATTCTGGAAAACTACTGTCAGAAGGAGGGAACACTGTGTTTCTAACATTTCCAAGGGCTGTGTGGCATTGTAACATGGTGGGGGGC
>NW_006921630.1:12803489-12808726 GCF_000298275.1 Orycteropus afer afer
AGGTAGCTGGGAGTGGGGGATGGCTGCACCTCCATTCACCAAGCAGGTGTGGGGTATAAGAGTAACAAGAGGAATATCACACCTTTTCAGTTTTGCAGGTCCCGAGTGTCCTTGGGGTTACTGGAAAGCAGAACCTCTTCTTAAGCCCCTAGAATCTCGGAGAGCGCTGTATCTTTAAATATTAAAAATGGTCAAGCTGCTTGTAACATTCAAAATGGCGGCACCCTCTGGACTGGCAAAAGTCCACAGCTCAGCCTGCCTTTCTCTTCACCTTCTCCATTTATTCCCCAGCCACCAGAGCAGTCCTCCATGCAATCCCTGGCTAGCAGGGCTGATTTTTATGTTAATTCTTAGGTCCTACCACCACTTGGGAATCTCCAAGCTTTCTGGGCCATGCCGTTAGGATCACTCAGGATCACTGCCAGACTGCAGCTCTGTCTGTCTCCTTTTTTGGTATTTTTATGCAAATTCTTCTGCTAATTGGGGTTTAGTCCACTTCTATATCCTTCCCTTCAAGTCTCAGGGGTCCAGGATTATCTTCTGTGTCTGTGTTAATTGGTTTCCCTTTTCTTTGTTGAAGAGGGTCTGTGTAGTCTTTCTGCCTAGTTCGCCATCTTTATAAATAAGCCCCCTACTGTCTTTATTTCTTGCTACACCTCTGCAGAGGGGAGCAGCAAAAGCCAACCTCAGATGAGCACTCACTACCAGTCAGGCACTGAACTGGAACACTTGACACATAACATCTCATTTAATCCTCACAACAATCCTATGGTGTAATGTTCTTATTATCTCCATTATATAGATGAGGAAAATCAGGCCCAGAGAGGTGACTCAGCATGCCCAAAGTCTCACAGGTAGTAAGAGTTAGAGTCAGACTTGAAGTCAGACAGCTGACTCTAGTGATTGTTCCATTAACCACTAGTATAAAAGTCTTGCCCCTGGGTGGTGCAAATGATTAAGTGCTTGACTACTAGATGAGAGATTAATGGTTCCACAGGCATCTTGGAAGGCAGGCCTAGCAATCTGCTTCTGAAAAGTCACATCTCTGAAAATTCTATGGAGGTTCTAGTCTCCACATATGGGGTCACCATGAGTTGGAATTAACTCAATGTTAACGAATAACAAGAACAGCCAAGAGTCTTGTTCAGAAATTGTCCTTTGGAATGAAGTTTAAAGAGGGAAGAAATAATTTTTTAAAATGCAGAGGATAATTTTGTTTTCAAAGTGCTAGATAGCATCAGCAGGCTTTATGTTAATTTTAAAATTATTGCACCCATAAGGCATGTAAATTACTTTAGAACCCCACAGGTCACTGGCCATCTTTGTGCTTCAGAGACACCCAATCAAACACCAATGATTTTGAATAATGTTTTGTTTTATTTTTTGCCTGATGGTAAACAGTTTAGTGTCATTAACTGATTTACAGAAAAGGAAACTGTAGTGAACAACTGGCACACACAGTGCAATTTCTTGCAGAGGAGCTGGACAAGACTCCAGGCCTCGAGGTTTAGGGGCCTTTGCTCTCTCCTCAGGCTGTGAGCGGCCTTCCAGAGGTGAAGAAGGGTCCCAGCCCTTCCTTTTTTGAGGTGTTGGGTTTGTGTTTGAATGACTCTATTCCTCTGGTAGTGGAGAGGGTTCCATGAGTCCACCTGCACCGAAAGGCTGTCTGTTCCCAGCTGCTGCACCCAAGCTCAGCTCTCCCAGTTTGGGAGAGGTAGTAGGATCAGGTGGGCATTGAATAATGTTTTCAAAATCAAATGGCACTTAATAATTAATTGAGGTATCTTTGTAATTATTCTTAAAACTTTTTATTAAATTGGTTATCTTCTCTCTCACAGATGTGTGTAAGGATCCTCATCCTTGATATGAATAGGAGATGGTTTTTAAGGAAAGGATGACTAATTGAGGGACCAGTTTTTTTAAAAGTTTGACCCAAATTTCATCTGGTGACTTTGGAAGGTAGAACAAAGATCCTGAACCCTAGATTTCCAATGCACTGAAGCCTTCCCTCACCTCCCCGTGTGAGTGCAATCCTTTGGTTATATATTCTTTTAGTACCTCTTCTTTCTAGTATTTATCAGAGTTGCCATTCTTAATTTATTTCTATTGTATTGAATAATTTATTACTCCCTTTTTGGTCTGTAATTTCCATGAGGGCAGGGATGTGTAGGGTTTTGCTCATCAAGCTGTGGTTTTGCCCAGCTCCTCTGCAAGAAATTGCACTGTCTGTATTCCTAAACCCAGGACCATGAGTAAGTGTTGCTAATGCTGTCCTTGCCCCTCTTTTTATCACTACATATATAAAATATGGCTACTTGACCAGTAAAAACAAAACACATCAGGCAATGTTGATCAAGTATCTTTTGAAGAGTTTCCTGTCTGTTGCATAATCCATATCTAGAAAGTTTGACTTTCACGCTGGTTCCAGAACAGGCAGGGGTCAAATGTTGTTGGACATTGTGCTGTTGGAAGGTTTTGGGGGAGCCCAATAATCTGGGAGGAAGTGGGGAATATAATGAGTTGCCCTGAGGACAGCACCCAGGAGACATCTGGCCATGGCAGAGTTCAAGAAAATGTAATTGTGGTTGATGGTAAATATGGCAACAGGTGAGTCATTTTTCCTCCTGGTTTCCATTGGGGTGTGCCCTGTGGGCCAAATTAGAAATCCAGCAAAAGGATTTGGCACTCATCATTATAAAGAGAGTCTAGCTCAAGCCAATGGAAGGAGAGTGCTGCAACTTCCTTTTTAGACCTAAAAGAGGGCTCAAAGCAGGCCAAAGGTAGGTCTTATTGCTCTTCCTTTCTCAGCTTCAAGGGTAGGCCATCTCTAAGGTATGCTGTTGTCTTTAGCTGCCACTATATTCTTCTGAAGGCACCATGGAAGAAAGTCAATGCTGTCCAACATTCACAGCTAACTTCCCCAGATCTCTCAACCAATTTTTCAATTGGCTGGATGATGTCTATAAGAACAAATATCACTTGGGAAATTCTTATTTTCATTCCCATAAATCTGATATTTGAAGAGAGAATTAAGAATTACCAAAGCCACACAATACTGCATTATCAATAATAACAAACATTAATCTATGGGTAGATACACAAGTAGACTGGCTGAACGATCAGGTATGTCTAGGCAAAAAGGATACACATGATCATATATAAGTTTGGCAGATGATATTTCTACATATATATTTGTATGTGCTATAACAATGTCCATATAAATAGAACAGGGGGAAAGTTATGATAACTTCAGAGCCACAGCTAATCACCCTGAGGAAGCAAGTTGTTGGGCCAGTGGGCTTGGGACCATGGTTGTGGGGGATGTCAAGTTCAATTGCCATAGCATAGTACACAAAACACTGTTCTACATCCTATTTGGTGAGTAGCAGCTAGGGTCTTAAAAGCTTATAAGTAGCCATCTAGATGCAACAATTGGTCTCTCCTTGTCCAGACCAAAGAAGAATAATGAAACTCAAACCAAACCAAAAATCAAACTCACTGCCATCAAGTTGATTTCAACTCATAGTGACCCACATTGGGTTTCTGAGGCAGTAAATCTTCATGGAAGTAGATTGCCCCATCTCCCTTCTGTGGAGTGGCTGGCGGATTTGAACCATCAACCTTCTGGTTAGAGGTCAAATGCCTTAGGCACTGTGCCACCAGAGCTCCTCAAAAAAACAAAAACAAAAACAACAATTAGTCCAAGGGATTAGTGGACCATGTGAACCTCAGCCTACATGATCCTGAGATAGAACAACTAGATGGTGCCTGGTTACCATTGTCAACCACTCAGAAAGGGATCAGTGCAGGGAATCCTGGATAGAGTGGGAGAAAAATGTGGAAGAAAATTCACAATCATGAAAAAGACCAGGCTTACTGGTCTGATAAAGACTGGTGAAACCCCCAAGACTATGTTCCCTAGTCATCCTTCGGGTCTGGAATTGAACTCACTCTCGTGGCTTAGAACTAGGGGAACATTTATACCAGGTAGGTACACTCCTTAGAATAATCAATCATGGAAGATCAGAAGGACAGTATTTTCATAAGGAGATTATCCAGATGGCAAGAATGCATAGTAGGAAAGGACACAGGGGAAAGGTAACCACAGGGAGGAAGTGGGAAGAGAGCTATTATATTGTAGGATTTGCAGTCAATGTCATGAAACAAAATATGTATGAACTGCAGTATGAAAAATGAATCTGTAAACTTCCACCCAAATCACAATTTTTAAAAAATATTACCAAAGCCAGATTCAAACTCATTGACCTAAGTTTCTGCATCAGAGAATCAAAGTATAGCCTGAGAGGCACCAAAATTCTCATCAAGGCCACTCCTCAGGAGTGTTGTGCAATCTACTTCCATAGTGATACTGCCTTGGAAACCCAAAGAGGGGTCGCTATGAGTCAGATCCTACTCAACGGCAGTGAGTTTGGTTTGGTTTTGGTATCATTGTATGAAGACATAACAAGCCATTTAAAGTCAAAGATTCATTTTAGGTACAATGTAACACTCAAGGTGAGATTCAGTAAAAGGAATCACTGGTCTCTTGCTGCCCCATCTCCTCCTTCTTCAAGCTCATCTCCTCATTGACTTGAGAAAAACGTAGGTATATGTTGGAATGGTATAGTGCCCAAGATCTCCTGGATATATATCCAGAGTGAACCTGAACCTTCAAATCAGGAAGAAATAGACTTAGCCTCTGTTCAGTCTAGACCAAGATGAGCCAAGCCAGGCTTCTCGAGTTCTCTTGATCACCTCCAAGACCAACCCACATATAAACCATCTCTCAGGGCAAGAAGCCCTGTATTTCCTGCCTTGTTAGGTCTAACCCACCAAATAAACCTCTTTCCAGATAGTGGCTATTCATGTTTTTAATTTTTTTCCAGGGATATTTCCCAAGGTAAGTGATGTCTAAGTAGAAAAGATCTGTTTTTTAAAAATCACTAATTTATTTTGCTAAAGATTAAACAATTCAGTCAACTTAATGAGAAGAAATGACAAGATAAAAGAGCTGAACAGAAGATTTCAAAGAGCAGCTCGAGCAAACAAAGCCAATTACTATAATGAAATGCTCAAAACCTGGAGTTAGAAAATGAAAAGGGAAGAACACTCTCAGTATTTCTCAAGCTGAAAGAACTGAGGAAAAAATTTAAGCCTCGAGTTGCAATATTGAAAAATTCCATGGGCAAAATACTGAATGATGCAGGAACCATCAAAAGAAGATGGAAGGAATACAC
>NW_006921630.1:12810206-12810731 GCF_000298275.1 Orycteropus afer afer
GGACCAGGTAGTGTTTTTTTCTGCTGTGCATGGGGTCACTATGAATCGGAGATGACTTGACAGTACCTTACAACAACAAAATGAGACTCTGGGTTTCAAAGGGGCCCATTAGGCCAGTTGATTCAGATAAGAGGCAATGGTTAGCTGTCCAGACACAGGAAAGGAAATGAAACCATTCACCTCATACCACCTCCATTTCCTCCCAATAATACCTGAGTCAGTAACTGTTCCTTAAGGGCCAGTGTTAATCTTGTACCCCCTACCTCCACGGCCTACAAAGAAATCCCATGAAACACACTTAGAGGAATAAAGATAAAGACAGTGAGGGAAAATAGTCATTTCTGAAGCTGTTCTTTTGCAATGTCCTTCACCCAACAAAAGGGAATAAATAATCCACTTCAAACCTCAAACAGAGGGAGAGACTTCTGCATCTCAGGCACTTCATGCCACCCAAATGTTGGATTTGTACCTAGCTATGCTGAAAACAATAGACGAACTGAAGTCCAACATAATTGATTTGGCAGT
>NW_006921630.1:12814456-12816174 GCF_000298275.1 Orycteropus afer afer
CTTCCTTCCGAGGAGTGGCTGGTGGGTTTGAACCGTCAGCCTTCTGGTTAGCAGTCAAGTGCCTTAGCCACTATGCTACCAGAGCTCCCTTGTCAGAGATAGTTCATTTTATTTTCCAGAATCTCTGATCTGAATTCTGCCAACTTATGACTTCCTCACATTCAATCTAGTTCTAGTCTCTGACCCAAAAGTACACGACTAATGCCTCTCCCACATGTCAACTCTTCAAATATTTAGTGTCCTCTGTTCCCAAACTGCCCTTTCTTCCATTTTTCTATTCTTCTAAACACTTCACATGCATTTTCTCCTAATCTTCACAATATCCTAGGAAGTAGGTACTCTTATTCTCCTTGTATTACGGATGGGAGAACAGTCATAAAGTAAATAAGTGAACACAAGATTCAAGCCTAATTAACTTACAAAGTAAAGGTGAATTTTCAAAAGCAATAAAATAAAGAGAATTTCCTGTGGTAAGATCCCCAGGGCAGTAACAACAAGATGTTGTTGTTGTTAGGAGTCATACAGTGGATTTCATTCATAGTGACCCCACGTGACAGAACTGCCTCATATAGTTTTCTAGGCTATAATCTTTATGGGAGCAGATTGTTGGGTCTTTCCCCCATGGAGCTGCTAGATGACTTTGAACCGCCAACATTTTGGTTAGCAGCCAAGTGCTTAACTGTTACAACATGATATTGACTGTCTATAGGTAGATTCCATCCCTCCAGGAGGCTGTGTAGGAAAGTGGGCTCTCAATCCCTTCAGCTCACAGTCAAGTGTTGGTCTCTGCCATTTGCTAGCCATACAAATCCAAAAAATACAACTGCCATCGAGTTGATTCTGACTGGCTGCTACCCTATAGGACAGAACAGAACTGCCCCATAGGGTTTCCAAGGCTGTAAGTCTTTACTTACAAAAGCAGGCTACCTCATCTTTCTCCTGCTGAGCAGCTGATGGGTTTGAACCAATGACCTTCTGATTAACAGTCCAATGTTTTAACCACAGCACCACCTCATTAGCTGTGTAATCCTGGTTAATTTAGTTACCTTTTCTAAGCCTTAATTTCCTCCCCTGTATTGTTTTAAACATTAAGAAATAACATGGAGTGAATAAATTTAACAGAAGAAATGAAACAGAAAAAAAATAATACGGATGCATTGCATGAACAGTCATTTTAAAAAATATATACAATTTCCAAACTTATGCAGCAAGAAACTGTAAATGTAAATAGCTCAAAAAATAATTTTAAAAATTCAAAATTTAAAAATAATTAAAAAAATTCAGTTATAGGTACTTGGTCCTTGCTCTAGGGCTTCTTGCATTACTGCATTGCATGTTTGATTCCAGCTGGTGTTTCTGTTGTTTTACTTCTATTCTTTTTTGATTTGAATTTTTGCTTTTCTAAGAAATTGGATTTTCTACACAATGTTTAACTTTTTTATCCCAATAATCCTTACATTTTCTTTAAACAGTGTTAACCCTTTCTATTCTGATTTATTTTACTTCTAATTTTTACTTCTTAATTCTTGTTTTAATCTTCAATCTCAACAATACGTGTATATTTCTCATTTTCCAAATTTATTGAATTTTTGCTCTTTAACTCTTTTATCTCAGAGTTATCTCATTAAACAAATCTTAGCTTATATTTCTTATTTTAAATGTTACAGTATTCTTTTTCAGCCCTGTCCTAATTGGTTTGACTCTCCAATCCCTAATAC
>NW_006921630.1:12816824-12859787 GCF_000298275.1 Orycteropus afer afer
TTAGCAGCAAAATGCCTCCACTGCACCACTAGAGGAAAGATGAGATAAAATTGAGTGAAAATCTATAAAGATGATATAAGGAGGCCAACTGAAAACAGCCGAAGGTGGGTATTTGTGTGCATGGAGGCAGGCCGTGGTAAGCCAGTCCCAGGACCAGTGGATGGCAGGTGTTTGTGTGTGTGGAGGCAGGCTGTGGTAAGCTAGCCCTGGGACCAGCAGAAGGTGGGTGTTTGCACCCCAGGGGTAGACCTGGTAAGTGAGCAGGGTGGCTGAGACCAGGAAATGAGCAGAACAGTTTGGAATAGCTAAGGGTGACAAACTTGTCTGTCAGCTTGTCATACTGTGGTGGCTTGAGTGTTGCTATGAGGCTGGAGGTTATGCCACAAGTGTTTCAAATGCCAGCAGGGTCACCCATGGTGGACAGGTTTCAGTCGAGCTTCCAGTCTAAGACAGACTTGGAAGGAGGAGGAGGCCATCCGCTTTTCAAAGAATTGGCCAGTGAAAACCTTATGAATAGCAGTGAAACACTGTCTGATAAATTATTGGAAAACATTATGAATAGCCCTGAAACATTGTGTGGTACAGTGCTTGACGATGAGCCCTTTAGGTTGGAAGGTACCCAAAATATGACTGGAGAAGAGCTGCCTCCTCAGAGTAGAGCTGACCTTAATGATGTGGCTACCGTAAAGCTTTCAGGACCCCCATTTGCTGATGTGGCATGTTTCAAAATGAGAAGAAACAGCTGCAAACAGTCATTGATAATAGGAACATGGAATGTACAAAGTATGAATCTAGGAAAATTGGAAGTTGTCAAAAATGAAATGGATCACATAAAAATCGATATCCTAGTTATTAGTGAGCTGAAAAGGACCAGTTTTGGCCTTTTTGAATTGGATAACCATATGCTCTACTATGCTAGGAATGACAAATTGAAGAGGAATGGCATGGCATTCATCATCACAAAGAATGTTTCAAGATCTATCCTGAAGTACAATGTTGTCCGTGATAGAATAATAACCATACACCTATAAAGATAGACAGTTAATACTACTATTATTCAAATGTACACATCTACCACCAAAGCCAAAGATGAGGAAATTGAAGATTTTTACCAATTCTGCAGTTTGAAATTGACCAAACATACAATCAAGATGTGCTGATTATCACTGGTGACTGGAATGCAAAAGTTGGAAACAAAGAGAGATCACTGGTAGGTGGGAAATTTGGCCTTGGAGATAGAAATAATACTGGAGATTGCATGATAGAATTTTGCAAGACCAATGACTTATTCATTGCAAATATCTTTTTTCAACAACACAAATGGTGGCTACACACATGAACTTTGCCAGATGGAGCACACAGGAATCAGAATGACTACATCTGTGGCAAGAAGCAATGGAGAAGTTCAATATCTTCAGCCAAAACAAGGCCAGGAGCTGATTGTGGAACAGACCATGAACTGCTCATTTGCAAGTTCAAGTTCAAGTTGAAAACAATTAAAACAAGTCCACAAAAGCCAAAATATGACCTTGATTATATCCCTCCCGAATTTAGATACCATTTAAAGAATAGATTTGATGCACTGAACACCAATCACTGAAAACCATAGGAATTGTGGAATGTCATCAAGAACATCATCCATAAAGAAAGCAAAAGGTCTTTAAAAAGACAGGAAAGGAAGGAATGACCAAAATGGATGTCAGAAGAGACTCTAAAACTTGCCCTTGAATGGAAAGTAGCTAAAGCAAATTGAATAAATGACAAGATAAAAGAGCTAAACAGAAGATTTCAAAGAGCAGCTCAAGAAGACAAAGTCAATTATTATAATGAAATGTGCAAAGACCTGGAGTAAGAAAACCAAAAGGGAAGAATACCCTTGGTATTTCTCAAGCTGAAAGAACTGAAGAGGAAATTTAAGTCTCAAGTTGCAATATTGAAAGATTCCATGGGCAATATGTTGAATGATGCAGGAAACATCAAAAGAAGATGGATGGAATACACAGTGTCACTGTACCAAAAAGAATTGGCCAATGTTCATCTATTTCAAGAGGTGGCATATGATTAAGAACCATAGTACTGAAGGAAGAAATTGAAGCTACACTGAATGAATACCCATTGAGATGTTTCAACAAATGGATGTCACACTGGAGGCACTCACTCAGCCATGCCAAGAGATTTGGAAGACAGCTACCTGGCCAACTGACTGGAAGAGATCCATATTTGTACCCGTCCCAAAGAAAGGTGATCCCACAGAATGTGGAAATTGCCAAACAATATCATTGGTATCACATGCAAATAAAATCTTACTGAAGATAATTCAAAAACAGTTGCAGCAGTATATTGACAGAGAACTTCCAGAAATGCAAGCTGGATTCAGCAGGGGACGTGGAGTAAGAGATATCATAGCTGATGTCAGATGGATCTTGGCTCAAAGCAAATAATATCAGAAAGATGTTAAGTTGTGTTTTATTGGCTTAGAAAAGGCAATCAATTGTGTAGATCGTAACAAATTGTGTGTAACATTGAGAAGAATGAGAATACCAGAACACTTAATTGTACTCATGGGGAACCTGTACATAGACCAAGAGGCTGTCATTCAAACAGAACAAGGGGATACTGTATGATTTATAATCAGGAAGAGAGTGTGTCAGGGTTGCATCCTTTCACCATACTTATTCAATCTGTGTGCTGAGCAAATAATCTGAGAAACTGAACCATATGAAGAAGAATGTGGCATCAGGATTGGAGGAGGAAGGCTCACTAACAACCTGAGATATGCAGATGACACAACTTTGCTTGCTGAAAGTGAGGGTGACTTGAAGCACTTACTGATGAAGATTAAAGACTACAGTCTACAGTATGGATTACACCCAAATATAAAGAAAACAAAAATCCTCATAACTAGACCAATAAGCAGCATCATGATGAATGGAGAAAAGATTAAAGTTGTCAAAGATTGCATATTACTTGGATCCACAATCAACACTCATGGAAGCAGCAGTCAAGAAATCAGACAACAAATTGTATTGGGCAAATCTGTTGCCAAAGACCTCTTTCAAGTGCTGAAGAGCAAAGATATCTCCTTGAAGACTAAGATGGGCCTAACCCAAGCCATGGTACTTTCAATTGCCTCATAGGCATGTGAGAACTGGACAATGAATAAGGAAGATCGAAGAAGAGTTGATGCTTTTGAATTGTGGTGTTGGCAAAAAATGCTGAAAGTACTTGTTGTTGTTATGTACCGTCGAGTAGGACCTGACTCATAGCGACCCCTCCTTGGGTTTTCAAGGCAGTATCACTACAGAAGTGGATTGCCCAACCTTCCTTCTGAGGAGTGGCTAGTGGGTTTGAACAGCCAGTCTTCTGGTTAGCAGTCAAGTGCCTTTGCTACCAGAGCTCCTCTGAAAGTACTATGGACTGCTAAAAGAACTAACAAATTTGTCATGGATGAAGTGCAGCCGGAATGCTCCTGGGAAGCAGGAATGGCCAGACTTCGTCTTACCTACCTTGGTCATGTTTTCAGAAGGGACCATTCTCTGGAGAAGGATATTATGCTTGGTAAAGTGGAGGATCAACAAAAGAAGTGAAGGCCCTCAATAAGATGGATTTACATGGTGGCTACAGCAATGGGCTCAGGTATTGTAGAGATTGTGAGGCTGGCACAGGACTGAGCAGTGTCTCATTCTGTTGTACATAAGTTCGCTATGAGTCAGAGACAACTCAACAGCACATAACAACAAGTTCAAAACATGGGACTTTGGAGTTCTAAAAAGGGCAGTATATTTTCTGCCAAGTTATTTCTCCTTAGAGAAAAGTAAATGTTTTGACATTCTTACAGGCTCAGGGAATTCTCCGCTTTCTGAACCAGGCCTGGCTTCCTAGAGGTGAGACCTTTCAGCCTGCTTATCTGCTTTAAACCCTTAGTGCAAAAACATGAGGCAATAGTGTTAATTGGGGAAGACTGCAGTTCATTTTTTCAGAGAAATACCTGCTGAGAGAAACTGATGGATAGGTTTGGACACACAGCAGGAGTCCTAGATTATGAAGAAAGCAAATACCACACAGGCTAAAGGAGATGTCCTATTAGAAATAGGGTAAGTAGGCACCCAGGACCACTACCACTCAAGTAATCAAAATGTTAACTACCTAGGCTTTAAAAAAATATATATTCTTCAGCTTTACCTTTGAGAGGAGCTCTGGTGGTGGAGTGCTTAAGGCATTTGACTACTAACCAGAAGGCTGGCGGTTCAAACCCACCAGCCACTCCTCAGAAAGAAGGTTGAGCAATCTACTTCTGTAGTGACACTGCCTTGGGAACCCAAGGAGGGGTCGCTCTGAGTCAAATGTTAGTCCACAGCAGTAAGTTTGATTTGGTTACCTTTGAGAGACCTTTAATGTCTTTAATTACTGTACTGTACTATTTGTACTATACTATTCAATGGGGAGGGAGCTCTGGTGGCGTAGTGACTAAGGCATTTATTTAACTGCTAACCAGAAGGAAACCCACCAGTCACCCTTTGGAAGGAAGATTGATCAATCTACTTCTGTAGAAACACCACCTTGGAAACCCAAGGAGGTGTTCCTATGAGTCGAATTGACTTGATTGCAGTGAGTTTTTTTTTTTTTTTTTAATACAATAGGGAAGGAGAGTTGGTAGCACAGTGGTTAAAGCATTTATCTGCTAAATAAAAGGTCAGCAGTTCAAATTCACCAGCTACTTCATAGGAGAAAGATGTAGTAGTCAGCTTCCATAAAGATTTACAACCTTGGAAACCCTGTGGGGCAGCTCGATTCTGTCCCACAGGATCACTATGAGTTGGAATCAACTTGATAGCAGTGGGTTTTGTTTGGTTTGGTTTGATACCATAGGGAACTCTGGTTACCTACTCTATTGGAGAAAAGACTTGGCAATTTACTCCCCTGAAGATTAGAAACTAGGAAACTCTCTGTGGCAGTTCTACACTGTCCACTGTCCTATAAGGTCACTATGAATCAGAATTGAATCAATGGTACACAACAACATGCTATACTATACTGTACTACAAATAGAATACTGCCTGCATAAAGAAGGTGGATGAATGAATGGAAGAGTGAATAAATGGAAAAATAAATAAATAAATTCATGGCATGGGACAATGGAAAGCAGAAGAAATATGTCTGTTAGAAGAAGAGGTCTGGGGTCTGGCCCTCAGTCTACCATCAACCCAGGTGGAATTTCAAACAAATAAATTTAGCTCTCAAATATATTTTCTGTAGAATAAAACCACATTTTGCTAAGAAATATAAATTGAAAAGGTTCATTGCACATTACTATGTAAATATTAGGAATTATAAATAATTCAATTTCTTACTGTAAACTATATGACACAGAGTATAAACAACACATGTGTAACTTAAGAGTTATAAATGAACCCACGCACCCATGGCCTAGCTTAAGGAGTAGAGTGTTATTTGTATCTTTGATGCTTGCTGAGTCCTTCTCCCCAAGTTACTTCCCCTTCCTCTCGGCCAGTGTTCTCGAATCTAAATGTTTGATTATTAATCTGCTTTCTTTTTCTTTATAGTTTCACTGCACATATATCTATATTTCTAAAGAAAGTAGATATTTGTTTGGACAGTTTTTGAACTTTATGTTGTTGTTGTTACGTGCCTTCGAGTCATCTCTGACTCAGTGAACTTCTCCCACCTCAACTGAGTGCACACTAGTGATTGGAATCCTCAAAGGAGATATGTTTTTTCCCTTCTCCTTTCCCTACTCTAACCAGAGCTAAGGTTGATGTAGACATGCCTCCCAGGGTCAATTTCTTTTCACACTTCACCCACTGAGGGTGACCTTTCCAGGGACTTTGATCTGAGACCACCATACTCAGACCCTAGCTTTTTTTCCCCCACCTCATCTCCTGCGACTGGCCCACTGACATGCTCCAGGAATAGAAAGATACCTTATGGGCAACATTATCTGCAGGACTTGCTATTCCCTGGGGATTTCCATTTTCTGCATGTTTCTGGCCAGGAAAGAACTCCATCTTTTTGACAGTTCAGCTATGCATATAAAAAGGCATTTAAACAATTTTACCCAATAATATTAAACAAACAAACAAACAACAACAACAACAAAAAAAAAACCCAAACCCACTGCCATCAAGTTGATTCTGGCTCATAGCAACCCCCATTAGCTTTCTGAGGCAGTACATCTTTACAGAAGTAGTTTGCTCCATCTTCCTTCCATGGAGTGGCTGGTGGGTTTGAACTGCCAACCTTCTGGTTAGCAGTCAAATGTGTTAGGCACTACGTCAGCAGATCTCTCCAGTAATGTTAGGGATGCTCAATTAGGAAAAGTTACTCTGAACATTCAGTCTGCCATAACACCAGAAAAGAAGTCCAATTATTTAATTATTTAAATAATAATTTAAATTATTAAATTATTCTACGCAATAAAAAATTTTTTGCGTAGAATTTTAGATCTAAGAATATCCTACAGTTTCAAGTTTACATAGCTGATTGGTTTTCCACTCAGTAATGCATACACATTTTGATTTGTGACACTCATTGCAAGCTCCGAGATGTAACAGCACTCTTCCCACTTCCTCCCTGTGTTTACCATTTCCATTTTTCCTTCTTTCCTATCCCTTCCAGCCTTCTGAGATTTATCTCCAGGCAAAAGCTGCCCTTTTGATCTTGTATGGTTGGTTGTTCTAATGAGTGTGTACCTCCCTGGTGTTATTGTTCAGTTTATAGGCCTGTCTATTGTTTGGCTGAGAGCTGAGCAATGGGTGTGAGTTCAGATCCAGCCTAAAGGGTGTCTGAGGGCCATAGACTAGGAGGTTCCACCGGTCTCTATCAGACAGCCTGACTTTTTAAAAAATTATTTTGAGTTTTGTTCCACATTTTTCTCCCACTCTATCCAAGACCTTGTATTGTGAACTCTTTCGGAGCCGTCAGCAATGGTAGCCGGTACCATCTAGTTCTCCTAGTCTCAGGAAGCTGGGGTTTGCATGACCCCTTAGTCTTTTGGACTAAGTGTTTCCTTGTGTCTTTGATTTTCTTCACTCTTATTTGATCTGAACAGGGATAGACCAATAAAGAGTTGCACCTTAGATGGCTGCTCACAGGCTTTTAAGACCCTAGTTGCTACTTACCTAAGTGGGATGTAGAACGTTGTCTTTATGGACTCTTTTATACCAATTGACCTTGATGTTCCTCGAGAGTATGGTCCCGATCCCCCAGGACTCCTTCTCTCAAGGTGGTTGATTATGGCTAAGAAATTTTCATAATGTTGTCCCCTGTGTGTTCTGCTAGATATGGATATATTTGCAGCATATATAATTACATATGTACAAATATCCTCTGTCAAGCTTATATATATTCATAGTTGTAGACCTATTTGCTTTCTCATTCCTATTCACCTTGTATTTCTATCTATATAACCATTCATAGAATATTATTATGACTGTTATTGAAGGATTTTGTATGCAACAGTATTTACCTTTGTTGCCTGTAACTCTTGTGCTCCTCCAAGTGTCTTCCTCTACCTTGATCATTTTGTACTGACCTCTCCCTTCACCCCAGTTATTATCTATCTACCCACTAGCTAGTGATTTACCCTCCTTACCTCTACCACCTCTAGTAAAGTTCAAAGAATGTTTCTTTCTGTGAGTAAACCTTTTCTTGATTTTTATAGTAATATCTCACACAATCTTTGTCATTTGTGATGGACTAATTTCACTCAGCACTATGCCCTCTCAGTTCATCCATGTTAATGAAGTGTGTCATAGATTTATCATTATCCTTTAATGTTGTATAGTATTCCATTGTGTATATGTAACATAGCTTGTTTATCCATTCATCTGTTGAGGGCCACTTAGGTTGTTTCCATCATTGCTATTGTAAATAGTGCTGCAATGAAAATAAGTGTGTATATATCTATTCATGTCATGGTTCTTATTTCTCTGAGACATGCATCTAGAAGTGGGATTGCTGGATCATATGGTATTTCTATTTCCAACTTTTTAAAGAAACACTATACCGTTTTTCACAGTGGTGGTACCATTTTACAGTCCAAACCCTCTCCAGCATTTGTTGTTTTCTGTTTTTCAGAACTTTGCTATTAATGCTGGAGTGAGATGATATCTTGTTGTTTTGATGTGCATTCTGATAGCTAATGATCACAAGCATTTCTTCATGTGTTTGTTGGCTGCCTGAGTGTCATCTTTGGTGAAGTGTCTGTTCATGTCCTCTGCCCATTTTTTAATTGGATTGCTTGTCTTTTTGTTGTTGAGATGTTTGTGTTTTCCACAAACTTTAGAGAATAGTCCTTTGTCTGATGTGTGATGCCCAAATTTTTTTCCCCAGGTTGTAGTCTCTTTTCACATTTTTGGTGAAGTCTTTTTTTTCCCCCCTCATCTCTTTTTTCTCATTTTAAGAGCTTGTTTTACATTCAATGTTACGTGTACAATTAGTTTCACTCCCCATTTACCATGTCCAACCCTAACCCAGTCTCCTCCCCTCCCTACCCTGTAACCCTCCCCCTATGCCCCTCATATTTATGCCCTCCTGATTGTCCTGCATTTCCTCAATTTGAATGTTGGTCTTCTGGTGCCCCATGGTCTATTGCTCTAAGGGATGTATTCCCATAGAGTATGTGGGTGCGTCACCCTGGGTTGAATGGTCTGCGTGTACATCTTGTTAACTATTGGGATGAGAGCCAGCCCCTGGGGGTGAGTTTTATTCCAGGTACAGAATGTATTCTAGGGCCATAGTATTGGGAATCTCACCAGATTTCATCTGACCAGTAATTCTGGTCATTATTGCGTTTTTGGATTTTGTTCCACATTTTTCCTCCCACTCTATCCAGGATCTCCAGATTTGATCCTTTCCTTAGTGGTTGGCATTGGTAGCTGAGCACCATCTAGTTCTTTGGTGAAGTCTTTTGATATGCATAAGTGTTTAATCTTTAGGAGGTCCCAGTCATCTAGTGTGTCTTCTGCTGTTTGTATATTTTTAGCTATGTTTGATAGTGTATTTATGCCATGTATTAGGTCCCCTAAGTTTGTCCTTATTTTTTTCTTTGATGATCTTTTATGGTTTTAGGTTTTATATTTAAGTCTTTGATCCATCTTGAGTTAGTTTTGTGTATGTTTCATTTTTTCTGAAAATTCATATCCAGTTTCACTAGAACTATTTGCTAAAAAAAAAAAAAAAAAAAAAAAAAAAAGAAAGAAAGAAAGAAAAGAAAACCCTCTCTCTTCCCCATTTAATGGGTTTCAGTCCTTTGTCAAAGAGCAGCTGTCTATATAGGTGGATGGAGTTATTTCTGAGTTCTCAACTCTGTTCCATTGGTCTGTGTGTCTGTCATTGTATTAATACAGGCTGTTTTGACTACTGTGGCTGTATAGTTAAGTTTGAGACTGGGAAGTCTGAGCCCTCTTACTTTGTTCTTCTTCTTTAGTAGTGCTTTGTTTATCCAGGATCTTTCTTTTCTGTAAGGAGCTTGGTGGTATAGTGGTTAAGGCATTTGACTGCTAAACAGGAGGTTGGTGGTTTGAACCCACCAGCTGCTCCATGGAAGAAAGATGGAGCAGTCTGCTTCCATAAAGACTTACAGCTTTGGAAAGCCAGCAGGGGTCACTATGAGTTGGAATTGACTTGATGGCAATAATTTTGGTTTGGTTTTAGTTTTCCTTTCCATATAAATCTGGTGATTAGTTCTTTCCATCCCTTTAAAGAATGATGATAGAATCTGTATTGAGATTATATCTGTAGATGACTTTGGATAGTGTTGACATTTCCACAGTCTTCCTATCCATGAGCATGGTATATTCTTCCATATATGTTGAGGTTTTTTGTTTGTTTGTTTGTTTTTTCTAGTAGTGTTTTGCAGTTTTCTTTATATAGGTCTTTTGTATCTCTGGCTAGATTTATTCCTAAATAATTAGTTGTTTGAATGGCCATTGTAAATGATATTGTTTTCCTGATTTCCTTTTCAGAGTTCTTTTTGTTAGAATAGAGGAATCTGATCAATTTTTGTAGGTTGATCTTATACTCTGCCACTTTGTTGAATTCTCCCATTAGTTCCAGTGCTTTTCTTGCTGAGAGATAGTTTGACTTCTTCTTTGCCAATTTAGATGCCCTTTATTCCCCTTTGATTCCTTATTGATCTGGCTAGGACTTCCATACCATGTTGAATAGGAGTAGAGATAAAGGGCATCCTTATCTGGTTCCTGTTTGCAAGGGGAATGTTTTCAGTCTCTCTCTAATAACAATAATGGCTGTTGGTTTTGTGCATATGTCCTTAATTATGGTATTTCCCTTCTGCTTCTATTTTTCTGAGCATTTTTAACAAAAATCAGTGTTAGATTTTGTCAAATGCCTTTTCTGCAGCAATTGATATGTTCATGTAGTTCTTTTCTTTTTGTTTTATTTCTGTGGTGGATTATGTTGACTGAATTTCTAATGTTGAACCATACTTGCATACCTGGTATGAATCCCATTAGCTATGTTGTTTTATTATTTTTTAAAAATATGTTGGTGGATTCTGTTGGATAAGATTTTGTTGAGAAATTTTGTGTAGCTCTGGTAGCATAGTGCCTAAGGTGCTTGACTGCTAACCAGAAGGCTGGCAGTTCAAACCCACCAGTCACTCCTCGAAAGGAAGGTTGGGAAATCTACTTCTGTAGTGATACCACCTCAGAAACCCAAGGAGGAATCGCTATGAGTCAGGTCCGACTGACAGCACATAACAACAACAACAACAACAATGTTCATGAAGGATATTCATCTATAATATTCTTTTTTTAGTGATGTCTCTGACTGGTTTTGGTATCAGGGTTATGCTTGCTTCATAGAAGGAGTTTGGGAGTATTTAATCCTTTTTCATGTTTGGGAATAGTATGAGTAGAATCAGTGTCAGCATCTTAGAGTTTCTTGATTGCCATTTTGTCCTTTTATAAACAGAGCTGAAATCGTTCCAAAAAGCAATTCTGTAAGAGGGCTCAAATTAGAATAGAATCTAATCCCTAGTTGCAATAGACAAAGAAATTCGAAGTACTTTAAGCAATATATCACTTATGGAAGATTGCATTATTGTTTACATTTGTTCATTCCCTTTCCCACCTTTGCCATGCTTCTCTGTGGACAGAGTATGTGTTCCCACCCCAATAATTTATGGCTTGGTCATGTGACTTGTTTTAGCTGGTGGACTGAGAGCTGACAGGAAGTACCAAACATCTGAACTAATATTTTAAATGTCCTTGTATGATGTGATTCTGTTCACCTTGAGTTTCTGCTCTCTGCCACGAGGAGATCAAGGCCCACATGGTGACTTTTCCTTCAGTATGGGCTCTAGAATAAAAAGACAGACATGTGGAAGAGAACCAAGCCCAGCTGAATCCCAAGGAGCCCAGAGCACACTGTAGAGCTACTTTTGACCTATGCCCTGATGTAAAATGAAAAAGAAATAAATACTTGTTGTCATGAGCTGCTGAAATTTAATGTGGCTTGCTTTTATAACAAAGCCAACATCTCTATTTCCCTAATTGTTGTTGTTGTTAGGTGTCATTGAATTGGCTCCAACTCATAGTGACCCTATGTACAACAGAATGAAACACTGCCCAGTGCTGCACCAGCCTCACAATCCTTGCTATATTTGAGTCCATTGTTGCAGCCACTGTGTTAATCCATCTCATTGAGGGCCTTTCCCTTTTTTGCTAACCCTCCACTTTACCAAGCATGATATCCTTCTCCAGGAATGGTCCCTCTGACAATATGACCAAATTAGCTGAGACAAAGTCTAGCCATTCTCATTCCCAAGAAGCATTCCAACTGCACTTCTTCCAGGACAGAGTTGTTATTTCTTCTGGCAGTCCATGGTACTTTCAGTATTCTTTGCCAACACCACAACTCAAAAGCATCAACTCTTCTTTGGTCGTTATTCATTGTCCAGCTTTCACAAGCATATGAAGCAATTGAAAACACCATGGCTTGGGTTAGGTGCACCTTAGTCTTCAAAGAGACATCTTTGCTCTTCAACACTTTTAAAGAGGTCTTTTGCAGCAGATTTACCCAGTGCAATATGTCATCTGTTATTTCTCTAATAAAAACCAAAAAAAACAAAAGCAACTGCCATTGAGTCGATTCCAACTCCTAGTGACCCCCTTTGGGTTTCCAAGGTGCTAAATCTTTATGCAAGTAGATTTCCTTCACAAACCCAAGGAGGGCTTGCTATGAGTTGAGATCGATTTGATGGCAGTGAGTTTGGGCTTTTTTGGTCCTTCTGTGGAGTGGCTGGTGGGTTTGAACTGCCAACTTTCTGGTTAGCAATTAAATGCCTTAGGCACTATGCCACCAGAGCTCCTTTAACATCACTATTTTCCTAAAGCCATCTCTATTTGAGACTTTCACATATGTAGAAAATAATGTTTCTTCCCAGCTCTCATTAATACCTATTAATGAGAGCTGTAATAGGTAATGTAATACTTATTCAGTTAATACATTTATTGAATATTACTGAACATTAGCATGTGATTCTCCTTGTTAACAAGAAAGTCAGCTGGAATCATATAGAAATATTCTTTCTCTTTCATAACATCCCATTAAATTCCCCACTACAGAACCTTCTTAGCCCTGAATGTCAATGTCATTAAACTCTGTAATTTAAGTCAGAAGCCAAACTTTTAGATATAGTCAAGAATACCCCAGGGGCCTAAAGGTTTGAGGCTTAGACTTCTCTGGCAGAAAATTTCTTGTCTTTATAAGGTTCTTCCAATGGGAGCCTTTGAATTACAAAGTTTAAATTTTCTATCTATACTGCCCAGGATACTCTCTTCTCTTTCTCACTCTCTTTTGAAGACTATTATTTTCTCATTTCACTGATACAGAAACAACACTAGACCACTTGGGAGTTCTGGGATGGGAGCCAAGGACTTGCTGTTTGCCCCTCCCAGGCTCCTATCTAGGGCAGTCCCAGAAGCTGCGCTCCTCTCACCAGCAGAGTTTGAGGACCTGGGGCAGTCAGCAGACAGGTTTCCTTTGGCCTGGAGTGGACTGCTGTCAGGTGACAGTGCCCCAGGCTGTGAGAAGAAACCTGGGTTGGCCTCTAGGGATGCAAATAAACTCGTGGCCATCTGCACTCCCTTTCATGACTCAGCCAATCATTATGAAAGGATCCACTGTGTGAGGAGCAACAGGCTAGAAGACCTGAAAGAACATTCAGAGGAAAGCTGGAGAGATTATTAAATCATTGAAATCAAGGTGCAAAAGCGGCTGCTTTGTAGCAGGAAGAGACTTTTCCAATTAAAGACTAAGTATCATAAAGTTAGGAGCTCTGGTAGCATAGTGCCTAAGGCACTTGACTGCTAACCAGAAGGCTGGCGGTTCAAACCCACCAGCCACTCCTCGGAAGGTAGGTTGAGCAATCTACTTCTGTAGTGATACTGCCTCGGAAACCCAAGGAGGGGTCGCTATGAGTCGGGGCCAACTTGATGGCACATAACAACAACAACATCATAGAGTTAGCCTTTGTGTCCGCAGCACAAGCTCCACAAAAATAAAATGGGACCTCAGAAAAGGTGCTCAGAGTTGGAATCTCAGAGACTATCAATAGTATTTTAGAGGGTGCTGAGTAAATGCTGAGTGTGTAACTAAAGGCCCATTCCAGTTTAGCAGAGTGAAAAAAGGTCTAAATTCTTATTGCACACTTTCTAGCTTTGAGACCTTGGGCAAATCTCTTTCCATCTCTGAGTTTCAGTTCTCTCACGTGAACAATGGGAATAATAATAACTACCTCTGTGAGAATTAGAGACAACACAGACAAAAAACTGGCACAGAGACCTCTAGTTGCCTACTAGTATCCATTCTCTGCTCTTCCTTAGTAATAAGAACATCATTTGATCTGGGCACATCACCGTTAAAAGAATATACTCCCCAGCATCCTGCAGCTATGTGTGTCTAAAATTGGGTTAAGGAAATAGGTTGTTATTGTTGTTAGGTGTCATCAAGTTATGTCCAACACATAGAGAACCTATGCACAGCAGAACGAAACACTGCCCGTTCTTGTGCCAGCCTCACGATCCTTGCTATCCTTGAGCCCATTGTTGCAGCCAGTGTGTCCATTCATCTCGTTGAGGGCCTTCCCCTTCTTCATTGATCTTCCATTTTACCAAACATGATATCCTTCTCCAGGGAATGGTTCTGAAACAGAGTAAACTAAAAACTATTTTCCCCACCCTCGTACCCTGATGGGAATAGATAAGTAAACTAAATTACCCCCAACTATTTCCCCACCCCAAACAGATGAGTATTCAGTTCCTTAAAGAACTGAATGGAAGGAAAACATTCTTTTCTGCAGGTGATAGATGCCCTAAAAGTGTCTTACAAAACACCTTGTAAATTAACTCTGGCCCATGACATGGACATGTGCAATAGGGCAGAAAGGAACAAAAGTTAATGGGAATGGACCCTCTCCCCTCTGCCCAAGCCCCTACCAGCTGATGACAGGAAGCTGGTGTGACTCATCCGCCTCCGGGCACAATCGTCAACCACTTCATGCCCCAAATTCCTCAACCTTTTGTGAATATGCATAACTCCCTCTTCTGAAACCTACAAAAACTGTATTTCAATGGCATCTCAAGGAGTCAGATCTGGGTACAAGGATACCGCTACTCTTTGCATTGCCACTTTGCAATAAATAATTTTCTCTCCTCTTAATCACTCAGTGTGTAAACTGTTTTGGCCTGACTGCACACAGGGCAGGGACCTGCGTTTGGTCCGATAACAGTTCCTTTTGACAACATGACCGAAGTAGGTGAGACAAAGTCTGGTCATTCTTGCTTCCAAGGAGCATTTGACTGCACTTCTTCCAGAATGGATTTGTTGGTCCTTTTAGCAGACCATGGTACTCTTAGCATTCTTCTCCAACACCACAACTCAAAAGCATCAACTCTTCTTTGATCTTCCTTATTCATTGTCCAGCTCTCACATGCATTAAGAGGTGATTGTAAATACCACAGCTTGGGTTAGGTGCACCTTAGTCTTCAAGGAGACATTTTTGGTCTTCATTACTTGAAAGAGGTCTTTTGCAGCAGATTTTCACAATGCAATACATCATCTGATGTCTTGAATTACAAGAAGCATTATGTATAATATCCAGGAAGTGCTCTATTTTCCTGAAACCATTTTTGTTTGAGACTTTCATATATGTCCTGCTGCCTGGACCTTGGATGAGATGACAAACAGCCATTTAAACTAGCCAGACAATAGACACTTCTTAGAGATGGCAGAGTGGACATCTGGAAAAGACTGTGTTCTTAATGCCATCATGGAATCATCATACTACCTCTGAGCTTTATCTTCAAATTCTTCCACAGGGGAAAAAGAACTGCCTTGTGTGTTTAAGTCATTAGTCAAACTAATGCAAACAACCAGGCTAACAGCTACCAAAATAAAAATTCCCCTATCTTTTGACCCAGCAATCCCACGTCTAAGACTATATGGCATAAAAATACTGGTATGTGACCATAAAGAGATACAATAAAAATATGTATTGTTTGTTATATGAAGAGTAGAAACTAATTGTGTAACAGTAGATAACTAGTTAAGTAAATGACATATACACAAACTGCATGTTACCATGCCCTTCACAGCAGCCTAGAGAGGTCCGTATGGAATAATCTCCAAGTGGTTAATACTCCCATTTTGTGGAAAATAAATTATATATTGTATTTTCCAAGGCTGCAATAATATCTCCTGTCCCATGACATGACTTTGACAACTCTCCTCTATTTCCCCTCCTCCTAAACCTGGGCAGTAGAAGTGACAATGTATGACTTTAAGGCTAAGATGGAAAAAGCAAAACTTCACCCCAATCACAATTAAAAGAAAATTTTAGTTGCAAAAAAAAAAAAGCAAGGCAATTTGCTTCTTGTTGGTCAGAAGAGTCATACTTGGAACCCAAAGCTACCATGTGAGAAAAGCGACTACCCCCAAGATGCCATGTTGTGAGGAATCCAAGCCACATTGAGAGGCCAC
Organism: Orycteropus afer afer; assembly: GCF_000298275.1. Classification (NCBI taxonomy): domain Eukaryota; kingdom Metazoa; phylum Chordata; class Mammalia; order Tubulidentata; family Orycteropodidae; genus Orycteropus; species Orycteropus afer. Next base: position 12,832,848 of record NW_006921630.1, read on the forward strand.
ATGTAGGTCTCTAGTTATCAATCCTAGTCTTCAAGACCTCACAGCTCAAGCACCAGATATGGAAAAAAAGAAAAATGAGCCTTTAGATGTTTCCAGCCCCATAGTATTGGATTCTTCTCAGGTGAAGATGCAGACATTATGGAGCAGAGAAAGTTGCCCTACTATGCTCTTTATGAATGGCTGAATCAAAGGATATGTTAAAATAGTAAAATGATTGTCTTTTTATGCTACTAACTTAGGAGTTTTACTGGCCAACTCTTTGAGAAGTGGTTAGCCTCTTCCTTCCTCCCAGTCTGTCTTAGCCTGGAAGCTCCACTGAAACCTGTCCACCATGGGTGACATTGCCAGCATTTGAAATAGTGGTGGCATAGCCTCCAGCCTTACAGCAACACACAAGACACCATAGTACAACAAACTGATAGATGAGTGGTGGACTGCCAAAAGAATGAATAAATCTGTCCTGGAAGAAGTGTACCCGGAATGCTTCTTGGAAGCAAGAATGACCAGGAAAAAAATACTAGAAAGATGTTTACTTGTGTTTTACTGACTATGCAAAAGCATTAGACCATGTGGATCATAACAAATTATGGATAACATTGAGAAGGATGGGAATACTAGAACATTTAATTGTGCTCATGAGGAACCTATACATAGCCCAGGAAGCTGTGCTCAAACAGAACAAGGAGATACTGCATGGTTTAAAATCAGGAAGGGTGTATGTCAGCATTGTATCCTTTCACCATACTTATTCAATCTGTATGCTCAGCAAACAATCAGAGAGACTGAACTATATAAGGAAGAACAGGGGAACAGGATTGGAGGAAGACTCATTAACAACCTGGGATATGCAGACAACACAACCTTGCTTGCTGAAAGTGAAGATGACTTGAAGCACTTACTGATGAAGATTGAAGACTGCAGTCTGCAGTATGGATTACACCTCAACATAAAGAAAACAAAAATTCTCACAACTGGATCAATAAGCAGCATCATAATAAATGGGAAAAAGATTGAAGTGGTCAAAGATTTCATATTACTTGGATCCACAACCAACACCCATGGAAGCGGCAGTCAAGAAATCAGACATACTATCACAAAGGGCAAATCTGCTGCAAAACACCTCTTTGAAGTGTTGAATAGCAAAGACGTCACATTAAAGGCTATGGTGCACCTAACCCAAGGCATGGTATTTTCAATCACCTCGTATGCATGTGAAAACTGGACAATGAATAAGAAAGACTGAAGAAGAGTTGATGCTTTTGAGTTGTGGTGTTGCTGAAGAATACTGAAAGTACCACAGACTGCCAGAAGTACCAACAAATCTGTCCTGGAAGAAGTGCAGCTGGAATGCTCCTTGGAAGCCAGAATGGTCAGACTTTATTTACTTCGGTCATGTTGTCAGAAGGGACCACTCCCTGGAGAAGGATATCATGCTTGGTAAAGTGGACGGTGAGTGAGAAAGGGGAAGACCCTCAATGAGATGGATTAACACAGTGGCTGCAATGATGGGCTCAAGTGTAGAAAGGATTGTAAGGATGGCACATGACTGAGCAATATTTTGTTCTGTTGTACATAGGGTAACTATGAGTTGGAGCCGACTCGATGACACTAACAACAACAACTTAGGAGTGGTTTGTTGTGCAGTAGTAACATGTTTATGTTTGCATACAAATTGGGGGTAAATTAATCAGTAAAGCCATTAATGTGGGATCTTTCTGGAGAGTGAGACTGGAGATCCAGAGTAGGGAAAAGACCTAATTTTTTTCATACCTTTTCAAATTTTCTTTTGCTATATACAAGTAGGGAGCTCTGGTAGCATAGTGGCTAAGGCACTTGACTGCTAACCAGAAGGCTGGCGGTTCAAATCCACCAGCCACTCCTCGGAAGGAAGATGGGGCAATCTACTTCCGTAGTGATACTGCCTCGGAAACCCAAGGAGGGGTCGCTATGAGTTGGGTCCGACTAGACGGCACATAACAACAACAACAGCATATTCATGTATAATTTCATTTTCAAGTATATTTTTTAAAAGACACTTGGTACGAAGACGTGTGGTACAAGACACCAGTAAGTCTGCCAGCTCCCACTAGATGTGTGACTCTAAGATCACAAACCCCTACTGAGCTTACTTGTTAAGAGGTTCAAAGAAGATGGAAGATAAAAAGTGGGAAGTCGACTTTCCACTTTTTAAAATCAGATAAAGTATTACCAACTTTACTATATAATCCATCATGGACAAACTTTATAAGTTTTTCTTTTCCACAATAAGTTATTAACTGAAAGAGAACTACCACCATCTAGCCCAGTTCCCAGGATGGAAAATGGCATTATTTTAATCATAGATTAAGGTGCATTTTGAACATAACTTTCACTTCACATGTAAGCATCAAGCCAGTTGCTGTCTTAGAAACCTTGTCCAGTCTAGCCAAAGAAGGCAATTAGCAGTTAGGTGAGAACCAGAGCTCAAAAAAACAGTTGGTTGGTTGTAAGTCACATTTCTCTAAACACCAAAGGAGAGCAGCATATCTTTGGAATTCACACATGCTTCCTAAAGTCTGATAGCGACAAAAACAAACAAACACAAACTTAAATGGTTCATTCTGCAGAACTGTTAAATTATGGAGAAAATGATGTAAAACTAGTAACACAGAGGATTTATTCCAAGTAATACCAGGAAATATGAATGGAAATGATAAAATAAGGCAATTAATTTAATTAATTAATTAATGTTACACAGATTTCTTAAGTATTTCAGAGTTCCTCTGTTTCATTCAATTTGCTGTTGTTATTAGCTGTCATTGAGTCTGCTCTGAATCATGGTGGCCTTATCTATAACAGCCTGAAACATTTCCCAGTGCTAACTATCTTCATGATCAGTGCTGTGTTTGAGTCTATTGTGACCATTGTGTGAATCCATCTCATGGAAAGTTGGTCCTCCACTTTACCAAATATGAAGTCTTTTTCTAGCAATTGGTTTTTCCTGATGAGTTGGCCAAAGTAAGTGACTCAAAGTCTCGTTATCTTCTCTTCTAAGGAACATTCTGGTTGTATTTCTTCTAAGATAGGTTTGTTCATTTCCTGGCAGTCCATGGGAATATTCACTCAATTTACAAAACTCTTTTAGGAGAAGTTATGACAAGAGACAACAATTCTCTATAAAAACCACTCAGCAATTAGTTAGCACATACTATACAGAATTTTCAATTTTCATCATTTTTTAACAGGCATTGTTGCTGTTGTTGTTATTATGTGCTGTTGAGTCAGACCCAACTCATAGTGACCCCTCCTTGGGTTTCTGAGGCAGTATCACTATGGAAATAGATTGCCCCATCTTCCTTCCGAGGAGTGGCTGGTGGGTTTGAACCGCCAGCCTTCTGGTTAGCAGTCAAGTGCCTTAGGCACTATGCTACCAGAGCTCCTTTCTGAGGCAATATCACTACGGAAGTAGATTGCCCAACCTTCCTTCCGAGGAGTGGCTGGTGGGTTTGAATTGCCAGCCTTCTGGTTTGCAGTCAAGTAGTGGCTTAGGCACTATGCTACCAGCATAGTAGATGATTTACTAACATCCTGAAGGATACAATAGCCCTATCTGAGGATTATTGAGAACATTAATATACTGGGAAATTTTGTTAAAAAAAAAAAAAAGAGAGACATTTTACTTTGCTATATTTCAAACATTGTCAGTGCAGAGCAACAGGAAGCAATCACACCAGAAAGTGGATGGAGATGTGGGAGTGACAGAAAGTATCCTCTTCTCTCAAGGGATCAGTCATTTGTCAGGGGGTTGATTCTAAGTGTCATTAAAAGACTTCCTCATATCATGAGACAGTGAAAAGCACTGGAAAAAAAGGAGTATTTGTACCTAAAGGAAGTAGTTATCTTTCCTGCTAACAAGAAACAATTACTACATTAGGGGCAGAAAGTCCTAGAAACAGAGGGCATGATGAAACGGAGGTACCAAGTTCCAGCAGGTATTTAGTAGTCTCTTTGGCCTTACTGTGTCTGTAACCAGGGCAGGGTCCAACAGTACAATATGTGGTACACAGTGGGGGCTCAATAAATATTTAATGAAGGAATACTAGCAAGGAAGCTCCAAACTTCTCCAGATCTCCCCAACCTATGGATACAAACCACAAGTGTCAATTTCCTCAACCACTCACTTTCTCCTTCACCTTCTCAACAGGATATCCATCTTTGTAGAGCCCCCACAACCAACCCTTGTCATCTCATGTGAGTGGGCTGTCTTAATTTTTCCCAGCTGTTAGGTCACTCCCCCAAACATAGTACTTCTTTGAGGGTGGCAGGATGCTGATGCTCTGTTCTGTGGGAAGTAGGGATGCTCCTGGTGAACAGGGCTCCAAATAAAGGTTACTTTTGCCCCTGTGAGTTACAGAACATGGTCTCTGAGGACTAGAAAAATATGTGGGATCTGAGACTACTGAAGATTTGGGAAAAAAAAAAAAAAAAAATGTCACCCGGTTATTACTCAGAATTCCCATCCCACTGGAACTTGTTGGATGTAAGGACATTTCTCCTAGCAGCTTTCTCAACATCCTGCATTGCCCACCCACACTTTGCCTTGCTATCTACACTGCATTCAGCTAGCTCCTGCCCATATCACCAGGCCTGTCTACATAGATCTGACCCCTGCCTGCTGATGTAACTTGAGGCTCCTAGGTGCATCCTGGGTGCAGATCACAGGCCTCTCCTCTACCAAGCCTTTCTTGCAACACCAGACGAGTCCAGTGGTGCTTGAATCCGCAGCAGAAGACAGTAGAAGGCCATCACTCAAGTGTAAGTCTGGTTACAACACATTTGAGGTAGACAACAACAAATTATTGGATGGATGAGAAAGTCAAAAGGACCCTATGACAATTTTAATCTGCCACTGCTGTCAGAAACTTTTTATGCAGACGCAAAACGCAACTTTTGTCCACTTGGATCCAACTCCTAGTGAGCCCTCCTTGGGCTTCCAAGACAGTATCACTACGAAAGTAGATTGCTCAACCTTCCTTCTGAGAAGTGGCTGGTGGGTTTGAACCGCCAGCCTTCTGGTTAGCAGTCAAATGCCTTAGGCACTACACCACCAGAGTTCTAGGCGTATAAAAAAGGAAAAGGCTATCCCATGCTGTTTGAGAAGAATTACTGGAAAGAAACCATCTTTGTACTAGTTTCTTTCCCTCATCTCACTATATTTCTCTCTCTCTCTCTCTAACATATTGTTAAACAAAATTAGTAATGTACTATATGCATAATTTTATATTCAAGAATAGGAGGTGAATTTGTCTATATCATTAAATATTTTTGAATACATCATTTTATTCCCTTCCTTACCATTGAACACAATTTTTCATCTTTACAAATAATGCTGTGATGAACATTTGGTTCATAAATCTTTAACTGCATTTTTGATTGCTTTCTTAGAATAGAACTTGAAAAAAATAGATTATGAGGTCAAAAGATGGATACTAACACAAGTAAGATATTTATACACCTTATGAAACTACCTTCCAGGGTAACAATTTATAGAAACTAGGAGCAGAGGATAAGAGTGTCCATGCCTGACTCAACATCCTCACTAGCTTTCCAGAATATGGTTTTAATCTTGCTAATTATGTTTAAACATACTATAAACTGGCTACACTTCATTTCTCCTAAGCACCATTTCCCCCCTCTACATTTTAACATCTCTGAATCCACTGGCACCTTACAATTGTGCACACGTGAACCTAGTTGTTAATTCTGATTTTACAACTGGATGACTGCTATCACTCAACATTTCAATCAAAAACAGCAACTCAAAAGATTAGATAGAAAGTTAGGGGCAGTGAGTTTATGTTAGTGGGAGAGGAATAACTCAGAAGAGGAGGGTAAGAATGGTTCACAACTTGAAGAACATAATCAAGGTCACTGAATTGTACATGTAGAAATTGTTGAATTGATATGTGTTCTGCTGTATATATTCTCAACAACAACAGATGAAAATGAATTATTCTTTAAGAAGAACAAGATGAAAAAAACATTATTGAAGTCATATGAAATAATTTACTTGAAATATCTACTGGTATAGCCAGAAACAAATCTTTAACCTTTCAGTAACTTTATGGTAGTGATTCTTGTTTCCAAATTTAGATTTCATAGTACCAACAGAAAATATAAGAACAGTGGCTTCAGGGCAAAAAAAAAAAAGTACTTAAGGGGCATTGGAAAAGGACTGGAAGGCTTAGCTGTTAACATATTCTGGTAAGATCAGGACTATGAAGACATTAAATGCGCAAAATGGGTATCAATGGCTTGGAAGAAAATCCCAGAAACGCTTTTTAGCAATTATGCAACCCTAAGCTCATGGAGGTACATAGAACAAGAGAGTGTGTATAGCACAGACCTCAGTGACGCTGAGAAAAGAGTGATTCTGAAGGGCTGGACTCCACCTATGAGGTTTTAGACATATCTCAACCTTTTATTTCTCTTGCATTTTAAAATGTAGGCACAAGAGATAAGAGGTCTCTATCTAAATAACTCTAAAAGAGCTTTTTGAGTAAGTATAAAATAAAAATGTTAAGTGATAAGCGTAAATTATGTTACAGCTTAATGTGCAGCTTTTCTTTATTTCTTTGGGGTACATAAAATAATGGGATATTTTAAATCTGATGAAATACAGCAATTTAAAACATAAGCATAATCTATGATAATGAAACATAAGCAGTTTTTAAAAGATTTTTAGTACTTGTAACAAATCATATAGCTTTTACTTTAACCTGCTTACAGCTCTTTCCTTCTTAACATGTTGGCACTCTTTGAAGAAGAATTAGAATAGAAGCACGCTCCTGGCGGTTGCTGACATTCAAGAAACAAGACCACAGTTCCAGTTTCTTTTGGAGTGGAGTTCTGTGAAACTGCTTCCCAGTGACTAGAGCCCCCCAGGGGCTTCAAGCTAAACTCAATACTCGAAGCAAGTGTTCTGGTGACCTAGTGCCGCTCTGACAGGAATATACCACAAATGGGATGGCCTTAACAAACAGGAGTTTATTCTCTCACAGTTTGGAAGCTTTAAGTCCAAGTTCAAAGTGCCAGGCTCTAGGGACTGGGTGAAAGCCCCTCGACCTTGGGCTTCAGCTCTGTCTCTTGCTCCCGGCCCATTGAAGCTAGAGGCATCTCTTCACTCAGGCAACTACTGTCTGCTGAGGCTAACAAGACCAAGGTCGACAAATAAATTGGCACAGTCCTGATGTTACCAAACCACACGGCAGTCCATTAATTCAAGCCATTGTAAGTTCCAAGGTTGGCAGAGTATGGCAGGCTGCTGAATGACACAGCTACATGCAGGATCCAAGCATGCCATAAACTAGAGACCAAAGCTGCTAGTTATATACAGGAAGCAAACCGCATCCCAAAGACAGCTACTCAGCCACTCATAGTAGATTCCACCGTGGAGTTGATTATCAGTCTCATCATGGGGAATACTATATCCTGCTGCCCAGCCACTCAACCAGGCCCAGCCAAATTGACACACAAACTGAACTACCACAGTAAGTATTTTAGAAATGGTAATATAGAGTCCACCCCTACCATTCCTCTTTAATTTTTCCTTCACTACAAAATCTCTGAGAACAACTAAAGTAGAGTATACATCTATGTCTGTTTTATTCAGCAAGTATTTGGCACCTATTATTTCCAGGTCCCATGACTGGCACCAGAGATGCAATGGAGAACTCAGCATACTTCCTGCTAACTCTAACCCTCTAACTGCCACAGAATTGATTAGACTCATAGCGACCCCTCCTTGGGTTTCTGAGGCAGTATCTCTACGGAAGTAGACTGCCCAACCTTCCTGCCGAGGAGTGGCTGGTGGGTTTGAACCACCGGCCTTCTGGTTAGCAGTCAAGTGCCTTAGACACTATGCTATTAGAGCTCCTTAGGAACTTAAAATCTAATGGGACAGATTACTTACCAATTGTAAAAGGCAAATACTACTACAGAGTAGAAAAACTGGAAACACTTTAACTATGTGATCAAAATCAGCACCACAAGAAAGGCAAACAACCATTAGCATCCAGATGTGATACTGAAGACCCATCACTTATGCAGTATTCCAGCCAGAATGTATCAACCAAAGATAATCATGAAGGAACATCAAAGAAACTAAACTGAGGGCATTTTATAAATAGCTGGTCTTTTTTCTCTCTCTTTCTTCTTTAAATGTCAGTGGTATGAATGAGAAAGAAAAGCTGAGATTAAATATTAATTCAGATTAAAGAAGTGTAGAGACAGAATGACTTAATATGGAAATGATTCTGGACTGGATTCTATTTTGAAGAAAACAAACGTTGTAAAAGACATGAGTGGACCAATTCATGAAAATGGAATGTAGATTGTAAATGAAAGTATTGTGTCAGTGTTAAATTTCCTGAATTTAATACCTAAACTTCAGATATGGTGAAGGGCCATGAGGTATGTAAACTATCTCAAGTTCAAAAATTATAATACAGAGAGGAGAAAGAATGATAAAGCACACATGGTGGTGTATGGAAGTTCTTTGTGCTGTTCTTGCAATTTTTCTGTAATGTTTGAAATGGTTTCAAAATAAAAAGTTAGAAAAATGGAAACTTCATGTGAAAATCTTTTATACATACTTGCAAGGTTGTTGTTGTTTTTGTTGTTATGTGCTGTCAAGTCGGACCCGACTCATAGCGACCCCTCCTTGGGTTTCCGAGGCAGTATCACTACGGAAGTAGATTGCCCCATCTTCCTTCCGAGGAGTGGCTGGTGAGTTTGAATCGCCAGCCTTGTGGTTAGCGGTCAAGTGTCTTAGCCACTATGCTACCAGAGCTCCCTGCAAGGTTGTAGTACGGTTAAAGAGAACTCTGTTCTTAAACTAGGAAGAAAAACCTGACAGATGTGGAGAAATAAGCGTGCAAACCTGGGTGCTAGGAGTTCTGTCACACTAATCTCCAGATCTCAAGAAATGAACCATGATGAAGTCAAGATCAGAGGGGGGTTGGGGGCAGGAAACACAATTCATCAAATATGAATTAAGAGCAAGAAAAAATCTCTTTCTGTTTTAGCATTCCTGAAACTGCAGTTTACTGAGTGATTGACATCTTCATAATCAACATGATTCCCTCAAATTCTTTTTGGAAATAAGTAAAGGATAAGTAAATTAGAAGATTTCTGATTCTTGTCTTAGTTTCTTTCAGCCATATGCCTTACATTTGACCAATTATTCCAGAAAGCTAATAACCCTAGATTGTAAACAGCAACTCTTCAAATTATGTTTACTTGTTTTACATTCTGCCATCCGTCTGAATCCCCCTCCCCTCTGCTAAACATCACAATATCAGTCCTTGTGTTTCTATCAGATTTTAAGTAGACCATTATAGTAGATTATCTTGGGGTAGACTCATATTGTCAACAGAAGATGACACTACTTTTTTCAAGTCACTGAACACCCAGAACACTGGTAGTGACAGCCAAAGAAACCAAAAGACATATAAAGACTTAAAAAAAAAAATTTGGCTTAAATTTAAAGTTTGCAATGATTACTTCTCCAGTTGCTTCAATATTCATGCTCATGTTCCATAGCCACCATATAGCTAAAGCCAAGTAATGCCTCAAATGATTTCCCAGCAGAGGGCACTAAGTAACAATAGCACAGCACAGAGACAGACAAGTCTAGTTTTGATAAACTCATCAGTTATGACAGTGTCCATTTCCAGACTTCTGGAGGTGCCTTCAGAATTGCTACAACTTCATCAAGGGGAAGGTGCTCAGAGCCTCCTATTGCACACGGAAAGGTTTCCATGGAGCATGGCTCCTGGGCCTACTTTCTGTGCCTAAACACCTGCAGTGACCAGTTATGTAATGAGTAACATGGGTGATATAGTACATTCCCCAACTCAGGAGAGCAGCCACTATTTTGTTCCAATCAAGGGCTGACACTTGGGAATTCAATGATGATTATAATTCTTCAAGAGAACCCAGAAGTCCAGACGTCTAGAAAATCTTCAATACTGGCAATTATGAAAGACCAATTGGGGCAAACAAAACACATTTGCAGGCTGTATCCTCCCATAGGCACCCAGTTTAAGATATCTACTACTGAAGGTATTCCCAACTGTGTTTCCTTATTAAAGTGGATGACAGTTATGTAGGCTTTGCTACATAATCACCAAATGTCTCCAAACCCAGTAAACTAAAAAAAAAAAAAAAACTACTGTCATAGAGTCAATTCCAACTCACAGCAACTTGTAGGACACAGTAAAACTGCCCCATAAGTTCCCAAGGCTGTAATCTTTACAGACACAGTGGCTGCAACAATGGGCTCAAACATAGCAACAATTGTGAGGATGGCACAGAACAGGGCAGTGTTTCCTTCTGTTGTACACAGGCTTGCTAGGAGTCAGAACCTATTCAATGGCATCTAACAACAACAATCATTACAGAAGCAGACTGCCACTTCTTTCTTCTGTGAAGCAGCTGGTGGATTCAAACCACTGACCTTTCTGTTAGCTACCAAGTACTTAACCATTGCACCCCCAGGGCTCCTTCCAAACCCACTGCAAAGACCCTAAATAGCACAGTGGGCAGGGAGTTGACTAAACTCCATAGACATCATGGGATTTAGAGGCAAAGACGATGTTTTCCAGGCACTAGGAGACTTTTCCCACTCAGTCTCCTCCTCTCTCCTAAAACACACAGGCCTGAGTGAAGAAGACTCTCCTAGAACCATGACCATCATTAGAGTGGTTATTGTGAAGACAAAGAGGAAAATGAAAGAATAACTATAAATCTGAGCCTGGAGTTGCCAATGCCCAGCCTTTGATCAAATTTTGGAGGGAAGAACTTCAAGGTTCTTTTGGATTCACATCAGCTTTTGTTTCAGAAGTTTTGGTCACCTCTTACAGTGGCACCAACTGAATCTTCTAGTCTGATTTTGGGCATCTGAAACAAATGATCACCAGCTCTTAGAGATGAATCATAGCCACACAGCAGGGATACAGATGGTGCCCGACAGCCAAGTAAAGTACATGCAACAGCTCACTGAGGAGGCAGGTCTGTTTTTAATTCTCAGGGGCACCATGCTGTGGTTCAGTAAGGAGCCATGTTGGGAGAAGGCCATTACTTGACATAAATTCCAGTGGCAGCCATCTACTGAGGAAGCTAGTGGAGATCCGAAGGATGTTTCTGTTTCCGCTTTTGCAGGGAATGATTCAAAGCCTTGTCAGAACAATAAAAACTATAATTCATCTCTGTTCTTAGCACATGTCGCTACTTACAGTGGAACACGCAAGACACTGTTAACAGTTTTAAATGAATGTCACCTATGCAAGTGCAGGCTACATGGTATGTTTTGGAAACCTGCTTAACAAAAGCTGGATTCTGGACCAGTAAAGCTTTCATTTCAGCTCTCCAACATAGCTCTCTGAAGACTTCACTGTAGGAGAAATTATCCAGAGAGAGCTCCTGGAGAATGTTCTGCTATTCACAATATCCTGTCTCTTTCCAACTCATTCTCGAGCAATTCCAATCTTCAGTTGCCTTCAAAAGTGTCAACTGAAATCCTTTCCCTACTTGTCTGCTGCCATCATCTACAAAGAAACCCAGGTGGCTTCCATTCCCTATCACCGACTGTTATTTAAGGTGCCAGTGTTTTTGCAAAACTGACTCCTTGCTCTAATCAGCGGTCTTGCCAGTTCACTATTTTAAACATATGGTCAGGGAGGAGTCTGTCAGTAATCCAATATGTCAGAATCTTAACCCTCCTCCCCTTTGCTACAGTGTAATTACATAGTTATGATCATTAGGCAATTCTCTCAGTGATCTGTCTTGTCTCAATTTTTAAAGTGTATAAACCTTTGAGGAGCAAGCAGGCAGACATCTGGTCTATTGGTTACTATGCTCCCAAATCGTTAAATACACCAATAATAGATATGACCTGACCAGCATGGTTTGGCAGGAAACACAAATCTTATAAAATTCTCAGCATCTACTCTGGCTTTTGGTATTGGATAATAATAATAATAATAATAATAATAATAATAACCCATTGCCACTGAATTGATTACAAATCATAGAACCCTATAAGACAGAGTAGAAAAGCCCCATAGGATTTCCAAGGCTGTAAATTTTTATGGAAGCAGATTGCCTCATCTTTCTCCCATGGAGCAGCTGCTGGGTTCAAACCACCACATTTGGTTAGCAGCCAAGCACTTAACCATTACACTACCAGGGTGCCTTTTGCTATAGAATACTTTATTATAATTCATAATACTGGCCTTTGCTATAGAGTATTATAGTTTGGAGTACTATTATGGTGGCATAGAGCCTAAGGCATTTGACTGCTAGCCAGAAGACTGGCAGTTCAAACCCACCAGCCACTCCTTGGAAAGAAGATTGGGTAATCTACTTCCATAGTGATACCATCTCGGAAACCCAAGGATGGGTTGCTATGAGTCAGATTCAACTTGATGGCAGTGAGTATTATTATTTCCAAGAAGAATATAATAAAAAAGGGGAAAAGTAGAAAAAAAGATTGATATTTCTCAGTCCTTTCTCATGCCTGCTAAGAATGTGTTTCTTGGGTCCCTAAAGAGAAAATAATAAAGAAAAAAAAGATAGTAGAGATTCCCCACATTCTGGTAAGATCAAGAGAGCAACAGCATTGAAACATGCACAATGGGTGTCAGTGACCTGGAAGAAAATCCTGGATCCAAAAGCAGAGCACACTCTTCAGCAATGTTGCAGCCCCACATTCATAATAAGAGTAATACAGTGTGTAAAACACATCACATGTCCACAATCCTACAGCACTTCTGAAGCCTTCTTTAGGATGGTGATAGCAAATACTTTTTATTCCGTGATCCTTACAAGCATTTTGTGTGAATATCTTCATAAATGTTTTTTGAAAATTGTAAAATTCTATACTGCTAATACAAACACACAAAAGAAACTAGTCACTCAGAGGCTTTGATAGGCATTAAAACTAAATCAGACCACATTTATAGTATTCTGCTGCATCTAGGATTATTGGGGGAGGAAAAATGCTTTCTTCTAACTCAAATGAAAATACAATGATGGGTAATATTTCAAATCTTTTTTTGAAAAACAAATGATTGAATCTGATTTTCATAATGTGTGGATCACCCTTTGAAACAATAAATCACAGTGTTTTTATTGAATTTTCTAGCATCATGATAAAGAAACATACTGTTTTCAGTGCAAATGTGGGAGTCTAGTCTAATAAACACAAAATTTGTCCTCATTGTGCACTTCAAACACATTCTACTCCCATCACCAAAGAAGCAAAATAATACAAAAATCCCAAAGAAGAGAATTCCAATTCCCTTGCTTCTGGGAAAAGCAAAAGATTCCAGTTCTAGTCCAGAACCAGAAAGGCCACTGAGGAACTGGAGGGAAACCATTAGTTGTCTTGGGGGCCTCAGATTTATCATGAAATGGAAAGAAATAAAATGTATATTGAGAGAAGAATGTATTCAAATAATTTATTTACCCTGCTCCAAATATTTGAGCACTTTCCTACCAGAATCTGGGGATACAATAAGAACAAGACAGGCTCTGTTCTCAGGAAACAGCCTGTTGTTGTTGTTGTTGTTGTTGTTTGCCGTCGAGTCAGACCCAACTCATAGCGACCCCTCCTTGGGTTTCCGAGGCAGTATCACTACGGAAGTAGATTGCCCATCTTCCTTCCAAGGAGTGGCTGGTGGATTTGAACCGCCAGCCTTCTGGTTAGCAGTCAAGTGCCGTAGCCACTATGCTACCAGAGCTCCCAGGAAACAGCCTAGATAGCCCAATTGTTGTCCGGTTGATTCCAACTCATGGCAACCCCATGTATGTCAGAGTAGAACTGCACTCCCTAGGTTTTCAACAGCTGGTTTTTCAGAAGTAGATTGACAGGCTTTTCTTCCAAAGCACCTTAATATGTACTTGAACCTCCAAACTTTTGATTAGCTGCCAAGCTCATTACCCGTTTGTATACCCAGGGATTCCACAAACAAGTGAACAGGTCCTTAAAAACAGTTACAAGAATGTTATGAAAGATGCAGTCCCAGGAAGAACCTACTAGAAGAAGTTATTATCTATTATCTTTTTTTTTTTTTTAATTGTGATTTGGATGAAGGTTTACAGAGCAAATTCACTTTTCATACAGTAGTTCACATATACTTTGTCTCATGACATTGACCACAGGTTACCACAATGCAACAGCTCCCCTTCCACTACCTCTCCATAGTAACCTCTTTCCTGTGTCCATCCCTCCATGCACTCCTGCCCCCTGAGCTGTCTCCCTATGCATAAGCAGCCCTTCTTTCTCCCATGATTATTCTCTCCAAGGAGTGTATCTACCTGAGGTAAATGTTCAACTCATATGCCTGTCTATTGTTTGGCTGGAGGTCACAGGTGTGGGTTCAATTCCAGATCAGAAGGGCAGCTAGGGGCCATAGTCTCAGTGGTTCCACCAGGCTCTATCAGACCAGCAAACCTGGTCCCCTCCTTTAGTTATTATCTATTCTAAGCTTTGAAAATGGAGAGAGGCAATCCAGAACAAGCAGAGAGCATTTACAATGGCCCAGGCCAGAGAGAGTTGCAACCCTGCTGAATTGGAAGCCATTCAACATGACAGCAGCATGGGGCATAATTGAAGAGGGGGAAGAATGGAGCTCAGTAAAGTAGCAGCTGCCTTCCCTAGTCCTCAAAGGCCCTAAGATTATTGAAGGTTTTTAAGCTACAGAGTGATATGGCCAGATTTTAGCTAAAGAAAGATAATATAGCTTGCAGTGTGGATAATGGATTGGTGGGAGGGTAAACTGAGGGAAGAGCAATTTATTAGGAGATGGGAGATGATAAAAAGAGGATGGGAGGAGATGAAAGACTTAAAGTACTGAAGAAGTGACAGAGGAGATAATGAAAAGTAAAAAAAATTCTAAACAATGAAGAAGGAAGAACTGACTAATGACTGAATTGTTGAATAGAGCAGAATTTGTGCTTCTATTTTAGGCAAGTGAGTACATGGTGGTGCTATTCATAAGAAACAGGAGATGAAGGTGGTTGAGGAAAGAGATGAGAAGGTGGAGAGTTTGATTTGAGACTTAACAAATTCATAGAGGAATCTATGGACCATTCATATGAGGATGTCCAGGAAGGCAGCCTATGTCTAGAGATCAGGAGAAACAATTAGGGATAGAATAAAGAGTTGGGGGTTATCAGCATATTCATGGTAATTGAAACTATAGGAACCAACCAGACTGATTTGGGAGATATTATCCAGTGAGGAGAAGGTCAAGGGTAGATCTCTAGAGAACAGTACTTTTAAGAAGCATACAGTGAGAAAGAGATAAACCAAAGAGAAGACAAAGAGGTGAGAGAAAAATTAGGACAGTGGAGTCATAGATCTGAGTGAAAGCAGTTTCAAAAAAGGAAAACAGATCATTTTAGAAAAGTTGTAAAAGTTCCACTGGATTTAATGACTGGAATTGTTGGTAATTCTGGAAAGGGAACTTTTCACAGAATGGTGGGTGTGGAAACTAGATGAGGAATGAATACAAGGATGCAGGGGTGGCATATATAAACTGTTCTCTTGAGAAGTTTGACTCTGAGTCCTTAGGGTTGGTACTGGGTCTCATTCCCTGTTGCATCACCAGTCCCTAACACATAAAAAGATAAAAATCTGTGGAATTAACAGTAAGCTGAAGAGAAGAGGAAGATGACTCTACTAGTAGGAGGGAGTCAAGAAAGCAAAAGGGATCCAGGGTGGAAATTGAGAAATTTAATTTACACAGAAAGGAATGTCTTTTTCATCAAGCAGGGTTAGAGGACATCAGAAAATTGAAATTTCCATCAGATAGCTTCTATTTTCTTGATGAATGAAGAAGCAAGGTGATCTGCTAAAAATGTCAATGGAAGGGATGAGGTAAGTAGCTTTAGAAGAGTAAATGAAGGAGTGAGGTCTCCTGGTGGTGCAACAGTTAAATGCTCATTTACTAACTGAAAGGTTGGCAGTTCAAATCCACCCAGTCACTCCATGGGAGAAAGACCTAGATATTTGCTTTCATAAAGATTGTTGTTATTGTTGTGAGGTATCATTGAGTCGGCTCTGACTCATAGCGAACCAATGTACAACAAACAGAACTAAACACAGCCCATAAATACTCGAAACTCAAAACCTCACTGCCTTAGAGTCAGATCTCACTCATAGTGACCCCTCCTTGGGTTTCTGAGGCGGTATCTCCACAGAAGTAGATTGCCCAACCTTCCTTCCGAGGAGTGGCTGGTGGGTTTGAACCGCCAGTCTTCTGGTTAGCAGTCAAATGCCTTAGGTACTATGCCACCAGAGCTTCCCCATAAAGATTACAGCCTAGGAAACCCTATGGGGGAATTTTATTCTGCCACATGGTGTTTCAGAATTGACTTGATAGCACCCAACAAAAAGAGGAAGGACAAAGCTTATCAGGAAAACAAAAGAATCCCTGGGTAGCTGAGGGCCCACCAGAGTATGAAGAGCCCAACTTGCAGGGCAAAATCAGCATGAGAGAAGGAATGTATGTGTATGAATGAACAGTACCCAGAGATCGGGATTGGGCTTTTCTAGCTGGGTAAAACAAAAAGATAAGGAAACCAGATAAACTAAGATAATTGACAATTGATCCAAGCTAGAAGACTAAAGACTGTATTAGTTTCCTAGGAATGCTGTAACAAATTACCACACACCTGGTGGCTTAAAGCAATAGAAATCTATTCTCTCACAGTTCTGGAGGGCAGAAATTCAAAATCAAGGTACAACAGGGTTGATTCCTCTTATAGATCTAGGAATTTATTTCATACCTCTCCCCTAGCTTCTGGTGGTTGCTGGCAATCCTTGGTGTTTCTTCTTGGTTTGTAGAAACATTGCTCCAATGTCTGCCTTTATCTTCACATGTTTTTCTCCTCTTTGTGTCTCTATGCCTTTGTCTCAAATTTCTTCTCATTGTCTTGTAAGGATACCAGTTTTTGGATTTAGGGCCCACTCTAAATCCAAGATGATGTTATCTCTCTTTAACTTCATCACATCTATCAAGAACCCTATTTCCAAATAAGATCACATCCATAGCTACTGGAAGTTAGGACTTGTGCATATCTTTCTGGGCGACAAAATTTAACCCATTGCAGGGACTTTGGTAGAAAGTAGAAGGATCAGAGAGGTCTTAATGAGCACAACCAGGATACAGAGGGCATGGCAGAGTGAGAGCTGAATACTCAATATAAAGGGAAATCCTATGTAAGTGTAAGGCAAACATATATCTAATTCTGTTACTGTTCTTTATGGAGGTACACAGTCAGGACCTAACCTACCTTTCCAACCTCTCTCCAATGTCCCTCTAGTCTTCTGGAATACCTTGCTCATGAATCCACTATGATTCTTTTGTCACCCTGAGCTTCTGGAGGAGAGAGCAAAGAAGCATCACGTTCACCTGCCAGGAGCCCAATTCCTGCTATGAGAAAGGTCCTTAATATCTTTGGTGAATAAGTAAATAAAAGAATGCCTCTGTCTGTTTACACATCTTCTAATTTGGTGAAATGCTGACAGTTTTCTCACTTTGCATGCATAGCTACCTAAGGAACATTCTTAGTTCTGAGATCTCATACAGCAGGTCTCTGATCCTTTTGCCATGAAATCATTTTATTCAAAGTTAGGCAAGAAGCTACAGAAGGAATTATGGGGATGATGTGATGCTTTAGCAGAAGACAAGCCACCGACAAGTTTATAGCACACTGTTCACCTCACTGAGGACACTGCCACTAAATGCAGAGGATTTGGTGAATTAAATAAAAGGCTATATATGTGAAACTACAGAAGAGATTCTAAGTCCTTCTGTGGATGCCATATTGTTGTTGTTAGGGGCCATCCAGTCAATTCCAACTCATAGTGACCTCATGTACAGCAGAATGAAACACTGCCCAGACCTGTGCCATCCTCACAATCGTTGCTATATTTAAGGCCATTTTTGTAGTCACTGTGTCAATCCATCTTGTTGAGGGTCATCCTTTTTTTTACTAAGCATCATGTCCTTCTCCAGGGACTGGTCCGTCCCAATAACAAGTCAAAAGCACGTGAGATGGAGTCTTGCCATTCTCACTTCTAAGGAGCGTTTCTAAGTTTGAACGGCATAAAACTGTAGCAATATGACTAACAGCGAGTATGTCTGGATACATACATGTTTTCTGCATTGCAATGCATCAGGTGATGTTCTGGCAGATCTAATGTATCTTGGCCTAACAAAGACTAGCAGTTGCACAGGAAACAATATAATTTATTGTCACCAAAACAGCAAAATGGCTGGAAATATTTCTAAACTATTAATAATAAAAAATACAGTAGTCTTTGCTGAGGTACAAAGATGTCTCCTTGAGGACTAAGGTGTGCCTGACACAAGCCATGATATTTTCAATCACCTCATATGCACATGAGAGCTGGACAATGAATAAGGAAGACCACAGAAGAAGTGATGCGCTTGAGTTGTGGTGCTGGCAAAGAATGCTAAAAGTACCATAGACTGCTAATAAGAACCAACAAATCTGTCCTGGAGGAAGTGCAGCTGGAATGCTCCTTGGAGAATGGCGACTTCGTGTTACCTACTTTGGTCTTGTTGTCAGAAGGGACCACTCCCTGGAGAAGGATGTCATGCTTGGTAAGGTGGAGGGTTGACAAATGAGGGTAAGGCCCTCAACAAGATGGATTGGCACAGTGGCTGCGACAATGGGCTCAAGTATAGCGGAGATTGTGGAGCTGGTACAGGACTGGGCAGTGTTCGTTCTGCTGTGCATAAGGTCACTATGAGTCAGAGACAACTTGATGGCACATAACAACAATGACAACAACAAGGAGCATTTGGGTTGTACTTCTTCCAAGATGGATTTCTGTGAAAATCTAATTCATTATAATTTATTGAGAGTCACTATTAACTTTAGTGAATATGCTGAAGATCATAAAATGTCAAAGGTGATGCTATAAAAAATGAATTCTTACTCCAAGCCTCAAATTACCCAGGTGGCTTTATTTATAGGCATATGGTGGTTTCTGAGGCCACACACAGTTATTATATAAAATCTGACAAAATGAGTTTTATGGACTAAATGGCCCTTAATTATTAATTTTATCTCAGAGCCAAAATGATTTAAAACTTTCCACTGTGATAAATTATCATCACTAAAAATTTTATCATTGACCAAAGATGCAGGAAGAAATGATCGAACATATCTAGCAGAGGGTGGCATGTTGTGGAGAGTCCTTTCCTTTCATTGTGGCAAACCAGCCAGATGGAATGTTGCTAAAGCTTCTTATTGTGGGAAATGAGTATGGGTGTTAAAATATTATTTATAACTGTGCAAATTTGTTGTTGCTATTTTTGCTAGTAGTGAGATTTCAGTTTTAAAGAAGGCTAAACTTCATTAATTCAGAAAGTACTAAAGAAGAACTTATTTTAATTTGAGAAAACAGCTGGTTTGTGAGGCAACCAAAACCATAAACAAGGTTTTAAAAGGAATATTGGTAGTACTCATGTGTGGTACAACAGGGCGGGCCCCGGGTTTTAAATCTAAGGACCCAAGCAGAGTTAAGTCATTGTTTTATGGGAAAAGAAGTTTGAATAATATGAGGGACTCTCTTTAAGAAAAGAAGTACATCACCCAACAATCTGTGTAGAAATTGTTAAATGGGAAGCTAGTTTGCTGTGCAAGCTCTCACTTTAAACATAATAAAATAGTATTAAAAACAAGAAAAGGAATACAAAATTACTACTGCAAAATTAAGTATGAAAGTGAATGTTTATTTAGAAGAAAAGTGTAGCAAAAATTTTAAAAGCAGAAAAATGCCAAAAATATAAAAAGTCCAGAAATATAAGTAGTATTGTTATTAATTATCTGCCTGATATACTTCTATAAAGTTAATTTGCTTACATTTACGACTACATACTCTCTGATCACCTCTTCATATGACAATGATTTTATGTCTTTTTCTATAGACAAATAAATAGGTAATTGAGTTTTTCTTCAACCAAGATCAATTGAAATTACAGCAGTCCCACCTTAGCCACAGTTTTACTTTTGCAGTTTCAGTTACCCACAGTCAACAGAGGTCAAAAATGTTAAATGAGCAGCATGTTGAAATCGTGCCCTGTCTAGCTCCACCCCACCTGGGACATGAATCATCCTTTTGTCCAGCATATTCATGACATATACACTACCCGCCTACTAGTAATTGTTTAAATCACTTACTGTGTCTCATTTATAAATTAAACTTTATTATAGGTGTGTATATATAGGACAAAACATAGTATGTATATATAGGGTTTGGTACAATCTGTGGCTTCGGGCATCCACTGGGGGTCTTGAAACTCATCCCCTGCAGATAAGGGGAGACTACTGTATTTTTTATTATTAATAGTTTAGGAATATTCCAAGCCATTTTGCTGTTTTGGTGACAATAAATTGTATTGTTTCCTATGTTACTGCTAGACTTTGTTAGGCTGAGATGGATTAGATCTGCCAGAACATAACCTGATGTATTGCAATGCAGAAAACACTGTATATTCAGACATACTCGCTGTTTGTCACACTGCTACAGTTTTATGTCCTTCAAACATAGAAATTCTGATATATTCTATTTTATGTGACTCCCAGGTTTCAAAAAAAGGAAAAGTGTTATGTGTTTATAATTATATTAAATTTTTTCCACTGCATTCTCAAGCATGTTTCTGATGAAAGAGAGCATTTGTTTTGACCAGGCATTAATGAGAACTGGATCTCCATTTCACATTTTCCCTGACTGATGAGCGGAACAATTTTCCAGAGACAAGCTCCAATCATTGTTTCTCCTCCACATCTCACTCACTTCTGACAGCAGCCACATCTTTGGTCATATCTTTCCTCTTGTGTCATACGAATGGGCTGTGTGACTGCTCCTAGTCTGGGGCAGGCTAACAAACTACATATGGAAGAGACTCTGAACCATATTATTCCACTAAGCCCAAACTAAATGCATCCCTTGTCAATATCCCCTCAGCCACACCCTAGATACGGCCACTGCCAGTCCCAAAATAAGGGGTGATGGAGAAGTTTGAGAGGAAAACGACATTGGTCTTAACCAATTGCCAATAAAATATCTTCCTTTGGCAGATTTTTCCAAAACAGAGGATCATGTGAATACATTGTAAGCCCCCTCCATCTTCCAGAAGGCTTCATGCTCAACTTCTGTCTGGGCCTGGGTCAAGTCATTGCTGTGCCACTATGCACACGGTTGTGGAAAAATCAAACTTTTCTGAGCTTCAGGTTCTCCTGTTGTCAGATGAGATTACTATGAAAGATAAGCGTTTCATGGGTTGTTGGGAGCTCTCAATAAATTAATTCATGGTAGTGTTCTCATAATACTTAGGAAACAGTAAGTGTTGAATAAATATTAGCTCTCATTATTAATTAAGTACAAAGTATTTATAAACTGTCAAGTACTACATAATGCAAAAAACTGTTTAGAAGGATAATTTGCATATAATAATAAAAACATTAAGAAGCCATGATGGATTAAAACTGATTATCTTAGGTAGCAATTTGAAAACAACAAAAATACATTTTAAAAATTATATTTGAGAGATTTAGCTCAGGCAGATGGAACACTGTCACCCCTTCCCATTTTACTATTTCAGCTGAAGGATGGGTGATATGTTCCACAGTAGTAGCAGAGGGGACAGAAGGAGGTTTTTTTCCCTACTGTTAAGTATTCCAAATGGTGTTTCCTTTCCTAGGAAGCATATAAAGAATTTCCTTCTCAGAAATCAAGGTTTCAAAACATCTTCAGGAGCAAAGTAAACAAAATGGGAAACAAATGATTTCATTCACAGGAAATTTTTTCAATGCTAATAAAATCATGGAACATTATAAACCTTTCTCAGACTATAACATCCTTCACTTCACCTTGAAAATCTAGACATTTTATAAAATATGTATAGAAATACTGCACAAAATATCAAAGTGAAAAGGCATGAGATATTTGAGAGCCAAATTTGACACAGAGACCCCTACAAAAATGACTGCAATCTTTCAAAGTCATAAATTAATATGTTGGAAGATGCCCCAGACTGCAGGCATCAGAATAAATTGAGAAGGAAGAATTATTTTCTGCCAGTAGTAAGCACTAAGAATGCCAAGCGTAGGGAATAGAAGAAGCCATTTCAAAAATACAATGCATGTTGGAACCATACATCTGTTTAACGCATCACAGATTATTATTTTTTTATTATTTTATTAGAGACGAGAAATATCTTGAGTTTGAACATGATGATGACTAAGATCCTTTCTCATAGCTCCTATAATAGTACCCCTCTTTCTAAAATAAATGAATCATTGCTATCTACACTGATTTTTGGCTTTTCACTATCAACTCGCTTCATGGTCACACTACATGGGAGGCAGAGGAAATGCCATTGACCTAAATACAGGATCTAAATCTTATTGGGTTGAAAGCAGCACTTGTGAGAGTTTGGGTAGGAGAGGGAAAACTCCTGGCAGTTATCTTATTTTTCATGAAGCAACCAGAGCTGAGCTTTGCCAGCAGACAGCTATGAGCTCACTGGTCTGAAATAATTACTCATTGAGACTTTTCCCCAGGACACAACTAATGGGTTTATGCAGAAAATATAACCTGAAAGTTGTTTGACTGTGTATTTCTCTTTAAAATCAGCAAGCAATAATTTGCTTTGCTTGTACTTGAGCCCTACAAAGCTCTGTTAGTTCAAATGATAACCCAGAAGATTAAATAGAAAGCAAATGATCAACGGAAGCAGATTGTTTTTCATTAACATTCTTTAAAGTGGGTAGTCTCATTCCTGTTGTAAAAGATAAAGAAATCAAAGCCTCAACCAACTGAAACTGATAGAAGGAAGGTGTTTTCATAGGTATACTACTACATAGTTGAGACTCGGAACTTAAGCACAAACTGAAGTAGATGCAAAACAAATTGCTCTGAGTAACTCCGAGCTAATCAGACAATTGTTTTTTTTAATACAGATACAATGTTCTGTATCAAAAATAGACTATGTTCAAATGATTTCCATGGGAAAATGCAGAGCAGGACCCAAAATACAGGTCTGTACTTTTCTACATTTCTGCTTCATGTCTACAGAAAATAAATGAAAGCACAAGAGAGCGGCAAAAATGCTACCTAAAACTCAGTGATCCGTTTTGTAAGTATGTTATGTTGTTGTTATGTGCCATCGAGTCAGCCCTGACTCAGCGACCCCTCCTTGGGTTGCCGAGGCAGTATCACCATGGAAGTAGATTGCCCAACCTTCCTTCCGAGGAGTGGCTGGTGGGTTTGAACTGCCAGCCTTCTGGTTAGCAGTCAAGTGCCTTAGGCACTATGCTACCAGAGCTCCTTCTGCAACTGTAGCAAGCCCATTTAGCACTCCTGGCCTGTGCTTTAAGAGATGTATGCAGCTTTCATGGTGCCCAACACTCCCCAGGTTTTGAGACACATTGGCTGGCTGTATAGAATCATCTTCATTTGTTGTTTGGGTGACATATTTTGTTCTGTTTTATTTTGTTATTTTAAAATAAAGCATTTTAGTTTATTTATCTATTCATTTTTAATATGGCCCCCTTCCCCTGAATCCCATGGATGACAAATAGGGAAAAAGTAAAAACTCTTTTAGAACATTCCATCATGAAAGTCAGTATGCAGAGGATGCTAAGATAGGGAATTAATCAGCTAGCATAATACTCAAAAGCTGACAGCACAAACAATATTTATTTCCAGTAACTGGCAGATGCTCAATTGTATAGTTACATGGATTAGTAATAATTAAAATAGAAGCATCTGTTATACTGTTGTTGATGGTACTGAAAACCAACCATATTTTTCCCAAGAAGTAGCTCAAAGAAGAATCTTGTGTCATGCAGAAGGCACATCTAAGTCCAAAACAGACTAGCCCTACCGACCTTCTTTGATTTCTTCCAATAAGTTAAACTACTGCCTGACCTAGGACCCCTGTCCCTTTCCCTTCACCCACCCTCAACCCTCACCTTAAGAAGGTTCCTTTTCATCATTCGGGCTTTGGCTCAAATGTCATCTCAAAAGCCTTCTCTGACCACCTTGTATATGATGTACTCTCCTATCAAAGCACTACCCCATCATCCTGCTTTACTTTCTTCTTGGAAGTAATACATGAACCTTTGAATAAAACACACGTCACCCAAAATGATGCATCTATACATCAAGGAATGAGTGCAGCTGACAGAAGAGACAAGAAAGAATATTCCTAGAGATTTTGAAAGGAGCATGGCCAGTAGACATGTGATTTCTACTTCTAAGCTCTAGAGCTGAAGCAATAAGTTTCTGTATTTTAAAGTCGTCCACTTTGTAATACTTTGTTACGGCAGCCCTAGGAAACTAAGCAAGAAGTTAACTAATATTGTGTCAAGATTCCAGTTTAGGAGACAACTCAATTCAACAGGTATCTATTATATGAATGTTTAATATGTGCAAGACACTGCTTTAACTATGTAGGGTTACCGAAGATGAGGAAGACACTCATCCTCAATGGCTGTGCAGTGTTTTAGCCAAAATTGCAGTTAAGAGACACACAAAATTTATGTGATTGACTCTGACTCCTGGGGGACAGTGTTTCAATTATGTTGTGTAAATCAGTTAGCCAGTTGCCCATAGTGAAATCTACCCTACCAACAGTAACCATGGTAATCAGGCTTTCAGTGCTGATCTTTTTTCCCTGCAGTAGTGTGACAGATGAAAAGCTAAATTAAGATAAGTGGCTCTGGGTATGTACAGTAAAACCTGCAAAAGCCAAAACCTGTGTAAGGTGGAAACTTGTCAAAGAAGGAAAATTCAATTATTTTCCACAAATGGAGAGTGACAAAAATGTGGTGTTATGTGCACTGTTAAAGGCAGAGAACCCTTGTGAGACCTGGGAAAATAAGGCAATCCTGTTGAGTTCTGGCTCTCACAGTTTTAGTACACATTGCTTTCCTGCTCCCTGTGAATGTCACTTAAGGAGCTCTGGTGATACAGTGGTTAAGACATTCAGCTGCTAACCAAAAGATCAGAAGTTTGAATCCACCAGTGGCTCTGCAGGAGAAAGATGAAGCAGTCTGCTTCCACAAAGATTTACAGCCTTGGAAACTCTACTCTGTCCTATAGGGTCACTATGAGTCAGAATTGACTTGATGGCAGTGGGTTTCTTTTTTATTTTTTGGTATAAATGTCACCTTAGGACTCAATGTCTTCATCTACAAAATGAGTGGAAGGTGCTACATCATCATTAGGGTCCATTTCACCTCTAAAATGCTGTTCCTATAACTTATCCTTATGCTATCCAGCTTAAGTATACTTGCCCCAGATAACATGGTTGCATAACAAACCATCCTAAAATTCCTAAGCTTAAAACAATGACATTTATTATATTCATAGATTCTGTGGGTCAGATATTTGTGAAGTTCTCCCATGGAGTCTTTCTGTGGTTTCAGGTAGGTGTCTGCCGGGTTGCAGTCAACTGAAGGCTTGACCATGCTATGGAGGCTCACTCACGTGGTAGCAAGTTGGTGTGGCTCTTGGCTGTGGGCCTTAACTCCTCTCTATATAGGCTTCTCCATGGAGCTGTCTCAATGTCTTCATGGCAAGGGACCTGGCATCTCTCAGAGAAAGCAATACAAGCAGCACAAGAGACTGGAAGCTGCAATCAATGCTTTTTATGGCATAACTTCAGAAGTTACACACTCTCACCTATTCTTTTGGTCACATTGGCCAGTCCTGATTCAACGTGTGAATACCAGAAGGCAAGGATCACTGGGGACCATCTTGGAGGTTGACAACTATACTACTGGCTCCAGTTTACTATTAAAAAAGAAAGCTTTTGATGTAAGGCAACAAAATATACATGCTGTTGTTGCTGTTAGGTGCCATTGAGTTGGTTATGACTCATAGTGACCCCATGTATACAGAATGAAGTACTGCCTGGTCCTGCCACCATCCTCATAATTGTTGTTTGAGCCCAGTATTGCAGCAACTGTGTCAATCCATCTCACTAAGAGTCTTTCTCTTTTTTGGTGACCCTCTACTTTACCAAGCATGATGCCCTTTTCCAGAAACTGGTTCTTCCTGATAAAATGTCCAAAGTACATGAGACAAAGTCTTACCATCCTTGCTTCTAAGGAACATTCTGCCTGTATTTCTTCCAAGACAGATTTGTTCTATCTTCTGGCAGTCCATGGTATACTCAATATTCTTTGCTGACACATAATTCAAATGCATCAATTCTTCTTTAGTCTTCCTTATTCATTTTCCAGCTTTCACATGCGTGTGAGTCAAATGAAAATACTCTGCCTTGGTTCAGGCTCATCTTAGCCCTCAAAGTGACATCTTTGTTTTTTAACACTTTAAAAAGGTCTTTTGAAGCAGATTTGTCCAATGCAATATGTCATTTGATTTCTTGACTGCTTCTTCCATGGACATTGATTATGGATCCAAGTAAAATGAAATTGTTGACAACTTCAATATTTTCTCCATTTATCATGATGTTGCTAACTGGTCCAGTTGTGAGGATTTTTGTTTTCTTTTATGTTGAGGTGTAATCCATACTGAAGGCTGTAGTCTTTGAGTTCCAATAGTAAGTGTTTCAAGTCCTCTTTGCTTTCGGTAAGCAAGGTTGTGTCACATACACATAATGTAATTTTACCTATTACTTCAATGCTTAAGCACTTTGAAAGAAATAACCAGTTTTCTGTTTTTCTAAGGAACCCGGGGGGGGGGGAAGAAAAAGTAAAACTTTGTTCTTCTTCTTCTTGTTAGTTGTCATCAGGTTGATTCTGACTCATGGAAACCCATATGCTCAGAGTAGAACTGTTCCCTAGAATTTTCTTGGCTGTAATCTTTTTTTTTTTTTTTTT
>NW_006921630.1:12859887-12865493 GCF_000298275.1 Orycteropus afer afer
AACCCCAAGATTTTTTGTTTGGGTTTTTTTTTTTTGGGGGGGGGGTGGAGGGGAGAGAGATGGCTTGTAGTCTTAACAAGGACCTCTGGTGGTATAATGGTTAAGGCATTTGAACCCACCAGCCTTTCACAGAAGAAAGATGAGGCAGTCTGCTTCTGTAAAGATTTACAGCCTTAGAAAGCCAGTTGGGGTTGGTGTAAGTCAGAATTGACTTGATGGCAGAGTTTGGCTTGTTTTGGTTTGGCAGTCTTAATGGAAACAGAGTGCCAGGCCTTTTTCCCCAAGGTACTGTTGAGAGTGTTCTAACCACCAACCTTTAGATAAAGAGTTTAGTGCAAACCATTTGCCTACTCAGGGACCTTAGAATAAATGAAAACAATAATAAAGTGGCACCTATTGTCCTTTTTATTTAACAGTAGGTTTTTGTTTTTGTTGTAACATCCATTTCATATGGGCTGTGCAGCATTCAAGCTTTTTGAAATGTAAAAATGGGATTAATACCAAAGTTAAATTAAGCTGGGAGGAGTTTGAACAAGTATTTGGAAGCATGTCCCCAGACAGAATCTGCAGCCCTTGCTTCTTCTGAGACAATGACATATGTGCAGTTCTTCCACCAAAAATGATCTCACTTGTTAACAATTGATTGTTCAGGGGTCTGGAAACCATAGCATACTATTTTATCACATGGTGAAATTAACTACAGACTGCAGCCATGTGTAACCTTTGTCTTCTCAGGGATCAAAGGCCACGGAAGGCAAATATATTTTTTTAAGTTGCTGAAAACAAGAATTATCTGTCTGGATTTTTAAAGTTAAAATCATTTTTTTGCAAGCTGAAGGGAAGAACAGCTTGTCCTAATTATTTCAGGAAAGACAACTAAGTTTCCACTACCACCACTAAAATGAATTCTATCGATAGATACACAAATAAATCCATCAATATATTAACCTACCTAGACAAATACTTCTTTGGAAACATAAAAAGGAACAATTTGGACAAGAGACAATCCATGAAGTTATCAATAGTTGGAGTGATTTAATTAGAATGAAAACTTCAAAAATCAACTAAGGAGAAATTATTTCAGAAGGTAAAACACAGACTACAATTTATTTATTCCATGTTCCTTTGACATCAAAAAGATGAAGTGTCCTTTCATAGAAACTGTTTGCTTTCAAGCTCAGAGCTACATACAGAATGCCAAGGAAATTTATTATCTAAAACTTGACAGCTGGTATACAAATTAGGAGATGCAACATCAAATCTCAGATACCTTGTTACACGGAAGAGAGAAAAAGCTTCAAAATCCATTTTTACCTCAGGACAGAAATGGTTTGAACTACTATCCATTAAACACACTATTACAGTGAAATCTGTGAGAGCTGGAACTCAATGGCACTGCCTTGTTTTTCTGGGTCTCACAAGTTTTCCACCTTTGACAGGGTGCAGTCTTATCATTTTTCTATTGCTGCTATTAGTGGAAATAATTGCATTTTCCTTCTCTGACAGGTTTCCGCCTTACACAGGGTCTGGGTTTTGCAGGTTTTATATCAGAGTAAGACCTCATTAAGGCACTTGGTGCTACCACGCCTGAACCCACATGTTACCAAGGCACCCTACAAGTATCTGATGTTTAGAAACTCAAAACAACTGGCACTATATTGTAGGGAAAGCAGGCAGCTAGCTCACAGCAGTAGAGGACAGCTACAGCTGAGCAGCCAAGATCAGACAGGGCAGAGAAAGGCAGCCAAGAAGCAGTACTTTCTCAAGATAATTCTGGTCCAGCAGAAGGATTTTTTTTTTCTAACTGTTGTAAAAAATATATATAACACAACATTTGTCAATTAAACATATTTTAGATGTAAAATTCAGTGGCACCAATTACATCAGTAATGTTATATAATCAATTTGTTTCTTTATTTATTGGAAATGGAAGTTTTATTTTAGAGGCTGAACCCTAAAAATGTACTTCAAAGAGATACCGATTAAAAGAGCCATTCCTTTAAAATGGACATTTTGCCTTCTTCATTTTGTTTTTATATAGCATATTAAATTCAAATGTGATGAGGTAGTAGTTCTCAGTGTCTCATATCTCCACCTCCCTCCGACTTTTTCTTCTGCACCTACAATAAGGTATCAGTGTGGAAGCAGATAGCATGGCCTGGCTCCCTGTTGCCAGGACCTTTCACAGGCACTGATGCTCCTGATCTCTGAAGGCATCAGCTGCAGATTAATTTTCAGCATCTCTATGATATAATATAAAGTCCTAGGGTGCTGCAAATGATCAGTGCACTCAGATGTTAACTGGAAGGTTGGAGGTTTGAGTGGCCAGAGGTGTCTCAGAAGAAAGTCCTGGGGATCCCCTTCCAAAACATAAGCCACTGGAAACTTCATGGAAAACAGTTCTACTGTGATACACATGAGGTCAACCTCAGCCTAAATGGACTCAATGACAACTGGTTCTATGATATAATGACACAACTATGAAGTAAAGACTTACTCTGAGGAGTAGCTATCATTTTAGCCCAATAATGAATTAGCCTGTTAAGACCTTATTTCCAACAGCCACATTCTTATAACTCCCAAAGTGCACGTGCGAGCTTCTTTACTCACACAGTAGACTGAGTAAATACACAGGCCTATGGATTGGCCAAAAGCTTTTGAAAAAGACAAGCATATATTGTTTCCCATCACAATGGAGAATGTTAAAATACTATTTTGGCATTTTCAAAAAAAAAAAAAAAGAGAGAGAGAGGTCTCCTAGGGAATATTTGCACTTCCTTATTTTGCATGTATGAGAACAGCCAAATCTAATAAAGCACCTGCAGTATGTACACTCATGCTTCAAGTACTCAACACCAATGGAATTAAACAGCAATGGTTTTCCCAGTTTTCAGATCTGGAACTTTCTTTTCTGGAATAATTCTCTGGATTCCTTTTCTTCTCATCACAGCCATTCCTTTTGCCATTGTTGTTCGTGAAAGAGATAGCAGTCAGGTTAGAGGGGGAAATAATTAAAAAAAAAAAAAAATTATGTACATATGAATCACCAGCCTACTAAACAAGGATGTGAGACACAGATAAATCAAAGCTACTGAAGTCATCAAATCTAAGAACAAATAAAGAAATGAACCCCGAAGTGCCATCTCAACTAATGCTGCAATACAGTGTTTTTCATTTTTCTTGGTATTAGTAGCAGAGCTGCAAACACATAGAATGCTGTCACTAGAAAAGTCTTTAAAGATCAGCTTACTCGACATGCATTATATAGATGAGGAGACCAAGGTAAGGCAAAGAATTCAAGAAAATCTGAAAACGTGGTGCATGTCATAGATAACACAACAAAGCAAGTGGTTAAGAAATCAGATGCAACTGGCACTGGAATGCCCTGTGTGGTATTTTTGCAAATGTTTTCCAGGTTATTTTTCTGAGCTGAAATAAAAATTAGGCCCCACTGTCTAAACACACAGCTACTGGGCAGCACTGGGAGAGACACAGCTCGAGGACATGTGCTGGATGGTTGGACCAAACTGACCCATTATCAAAAACTGGCCTCTGTGTATCTCAAATACAGATAATCCACACATGGATAATGAAGATTTCAATTACTGCTTTAATTTAACAAAACATCTGGGAAAACAAGGCTTTGGCCCTCATAAAATCAACATCAATAGCAAAATCTGGCCAATGGGCCTGGGGCTTCCATGCCATAAAACCAATTGCCATCAAGTCAATTCTGACTCTTGACAGTTTTCAGTGGCTAATTTTTCAGAAGTAGATTATCAAATCTTTCTTCTGAAGGGCCACTGGGTGGACTGAAACCCTTTTGTTTAGCAGCCTCGTTCGTTAACCATTTGCATATGTGGCATCTCCATCATGCTGTATAGATCCTTCAAAATTTGCCTTTCATGGAGCAGAGGGAGTTCGGCAAATATTAGTGAGTTACTATTCTTTCCTCTTGAGACAAACGTCAGCTGTCTCCCTTTAATTTACCAGTATTTACACAGCCCTTCTGAAAAGCTATTAAGATTCTGAACCATTATCAAAGAGGACTTGGCAGAACCTAATCTTTGATTGGGAGACAGAAAAGTGGCCCAGAAGTGAGGCTGTAACCTTGAGTCACCTGCTGGTATTGCTGTAATCTGATGCCTAAGAAATGAGGACCTAGTGTGTCTTTGATGCCCAGTCAAAGCTTTGAAGCTGTGTCAAGACCACTGGACAAAGCCAGCATTGTTTATGCAAATCTAGAAACAAAAGGAGCTAAAATCCAAAGCCATTAAAAGTAACATCAGAAATTCAATCTCCAGAGATGATTACAGGCCCTCGACCAATGTGACATAGAAAGCCCAAAAGCAAGGCTGGGCAACACACCAAAACACATACTGCAGGGAGGAATCCTGAGCTGGCTGGTGCCTGACTATATGTGCTTAGAATGCTTGATATACATAGCTTCCTTCTGTATGCCAAAGGAGGAAGGCCTGGGCTGACATTGCTTCTACATCTGGTACACACAACTCCTTCATATTAAGTTTCAATATGTGCTACTGTTAATGCTAACCCTTGTGTTGCCATACTGTCTGGCAGTTTAGTCATCATGTAGCTGGCCTTCAGCAAGGTACAACCCTCTTAGTGAACACTTTGGGGCACATTATACAACAGTATGAAATACAGTGCGTTTCCAAGAATAATTATTTTTGTGGTTGTTGTTATGTGCTGTTGAGTCAGACCTGACTCACAGCGACCCCTCCTTGGGTTTCCAAGGCAGTATCACTATGGAAGTAGATTGCCCCATTTTCCTTCTGAGGAGTGGCTGTTGGGTTTGAACCTCTAGCTTTCTGGTTAGCAGTCAAGTGCCTTAGGCACTGTGCTAAAAGATTTTGTTTCTGGGTTGTTCAAATTGTTCAGAAGGTTAGCTCTCTTAGCTACTAACCGAAAGGCTGTTGGTTAGAGTCTACCCAGAGAGGCAACCTTGAAAGAAAGGCCTGGTGACTTACATCTAAAAAACAGGCCATTGATAACCTTATGGGGCAGAGTTCTACTCTAATGCACATGGGCTTTCTAAGAATCGGAGTTGACTTTGTGGTAACTGGTGGTAAAATGACCTAAAGTTGGGTTGAAGGTCCATGAGACATCAATTATGCAATGTGATTTAAGAAAAAATTTCAGATATGGTCAGATCAAGAAGGAGCTCAAAAGGACATCTGGTCCAAAAGTTCTCAAGCAGGCTACACAGTAGTATCAATTGGGAAGTTTTCAAAACATGCCCAGTGCCTTGGCCCTATCCATCTGGGATGGAACTTAGGCATCAGTATGTTCTCAAGAATCTCATGAAATAATTCTAAGAACAGCCACATTTGACAACCACTAATCTAGTACAACTTCCTTATTTTATAGGGAAAGAAACTGAAGACCAGAGAGAATAGTGACTTGTTTAAGGAAGACAGCAAAAACTCCTCAGTCCTTGTACAAGATAGCACCCCCTCGCCAGAAAAGAAAGCTTATGTTTGCACCCTGGGGAAAAAAAATGATTGAGGTTACTTTTGGCCAGGGACAACTTCCCTGGGACCTCTTGCTATCCCAGGCTCACCTGCGCGCGCGTGCGCGCGCGC
>NW_006921630.1:12866775-12884920 GCF_000298275.1 Orycteropus afer afer
GGGTTTGAACTGCCAGCCTTCTGGTTAGCAGTCAAGCGCCTTAGGCACTACACCACCAGAGCTCCTCATTAACCATTAGAGAGATGCAAATCAAAACAACAATGAGATACCATCCTACACCAGCGTTAATAGCAAACTTCAAAGAGATAGAAAATAACAAATGCTGGTGAGGATGTGGAGAGATTGGGACTCTCATACGCCACTAGTGGGATAGTAAATGATACAACCACTATGGAAATCGGTATGGCGATTGCTTAAAATGTTGGAAATAGAAATACCATTTGATCCAGCAATCCCATTACTAGGTATATATCCTAAAGAAGTGAGAGCCAGGATACAAGCAGATCTACGCAGACTCATGTTCATTGCAGCACTATTCACAATAGCAAAAAGATGGAAACAACCTAAGTGCCCATCAACAGAACAATGGATAACCAATTTATGGTACATACACACAATGGAATACTATGCAACCCTAAAGAATAATGTAGAATCTGCAAAACACTGTATAAAGTGGATGAACTTGGAGGACATTATGCTGCATGAAATAAGTCAATCGCAGAAAGACAAACATTGTATTAGCCCATTATTATAAAAAGTCAAGGAAAGGTTTATAAATGGAAGGAAATTTTCGTTGTTGGTTACCAGGGATGGGAGGGGAGGGGAATGAAAAATTCCTACATAGGTTTATATATATACATATATATATAGAGAGAGAGAGAAACCAAAGATTATTAGTGGTTACCAGGGGTAGGAGGGAAAGGAAAAAAGGAAGCTTTTGTTTGCAGGGCATTGAGTTTATGATAATGGTGGTGGAATATTTTGGAAAAGGATAGCAATAATGGTGGCACACATGAAAAATGTCATAAATGTCCTTGAACTGTAAATATAGCTTTTATGTTGGTGAATGTCTTGTTGTATATGTTTTTACCACAATAAAAGTAAAGAAAACACCCCCCCCAAAAAACACACACAGATGATGCAGGACCTGGCAGAGCTTCTCCTATGTAATTTTGTACCTTATTACTTCTCTAGGCACTCTGGTGGCATTTGGCTGCTAACCAAAAGGTCAGCAGTTCAAACCCACAGGGTGCTCCACAGGAGAAAGATGAAGCAGTCTGCTTCCACAGTTTACAGCCTTGGAAGCCCTGTGGGGCAGTTTTACTCTGTCTTAAAAGGGTTGCTGTAAGTTGGAATCAACTCAGTGGCAGTGGGTTTACAACCTCTTTTAACAATAAGGAAACCCCTTGGCCTTCTTATTGCTTAAGCATCTGCAACTTGGAATTGAGTAGATTCTAGAGGATGCCAACTTCCCAAGCTCTGAAAATCTCATGGCCTGTACTTCAGGTGCATACATAGCCTTTGCTCATTCCATGAGGGCCCCAATTCCTCATGGGCATCTCAGAGCAAATCTCCTGCAATTTCAAAGATTCCCAGGCCCCTCCCATGGACCTTCTGATTGAATGAGGCAGAAAGGGGTCCAGACATCTATGTTTTTAATAAATTCCAGGTGCTGGGATACAAATGGCCTCTGAATCAGTATTTGGGAATTACTCTGTCCTATAGCATCACTGTGAGTCAGAATTGACTCAATGGCAATGGATTTTTGGTTTTTGGTTTAATTGAAGCTCAGCACCCTTTTACCAAAGGTCAACAGAACAGTGATGAAGACCATGTTCACTCGTGGTCAATTAACATGACCAAGGGAGCTGAGTCACTTTTAGGGCATCTTGGAAGGTTGGGCAATCCTACTTCCGTAGTGATACTGCCTCGGAAACCCAAGGAGGGGTCGCTATGAGTCGGGTTTGACTCGACGGCACATAACAACAACAACAACTATTAACTTCAACATGATTACCTGGATTTAGCACCACAAATAGCCTGTAATGGCTGAATAAATAAAAGGATGTAGTTGTTGTTGTTGTTACATGCCGTCGAGTTGTGCCTGACTCATAAGGACCCCTCCTTGGGTTTCCGAGGCAGTATCACTATGGAAGTGGATTGCCCCATCTTCCTTCTGAGGAGTGGCTGGTGTGTTTGAATTGCCAGCCTTCTGGTTAGCAGTCAAGTGCCTTAGCCACTATGCTACCTGAGCTCCCTAAAAGGATGTAGAGAACTCTTTTTTTAAAAAAAAATAAAAAATAAAAATCCATTGCTTTAGAAATTCATGGTTTACCCAGCTCTCTAATGAGAAAAGTAGGGGATGGAAATCTATGTGCCCTGTAAATCTAACAAGACTGAGGTAAAGCAGACAAGGGACTTGTAATTTTCTAAAATATATTTTTAGTATGCTGTCTGTTGTTGCAAGTCAACTCCACAAAATCCATTTGAAACATAAGACACTACAGTCTGACTGTCAGAATGTTCTCCCACCCAGTGTCGGATTACACAATGATCAAGGTAAACTTACTTGTGCTTACTTACTAATCTGTAGTAAACAATCTCATATTTTTTCCACCACATCAAAGATTCTGCTTCTAGCTATGTCTGGCATCTGTCTCTCTCTGAAGCCCACAGCACCTTCCTACAGAATCAAAGCCTCCTTTCAAATTTGCAATCCCTTAATACTTAGTAATAAGTTTCATATGAAAAATATGTGAAACTGTTCACTACAGTTTAGTAAATATATAAATTATTATTGAATAATCCACCCCTTCTCTAACCCCAACCTGCTTCTAGCAGAGGGAAAACAGCAGCGTGGGAGCTACATATAAGCCGACTGTTCAATGGTGCAGTGATGACATGAAAAATCCTTATTCCACTTGGCAGCAATTTTCCACTATCTTGGTGGGTCTAAGCCATAATCACTGTGGTGTGTAGAACTTGGACAGGGTTATGGGGCTGGCTGGCAACCAAGAAACTAAAAAGCAATTCAGCAAGGGACTCTGTGTTGGGAATGCCATGGCCCCAAATGTCCACTACCACGTTTCTCACAGATGTTCCAAGAATTTAAGTTCCACTGTTAGTCTCCAGTCATGCCTTTCCCAAGATCCTGAAAAGCAGAAATTACTAATTTAACAAGATTCTCAGAGAGAATGCCAATCAGGGTACATCCACAAACTTACCTTTCCCAGATCACCTCCTGCTTTCTGAGACTAGGAAGCTTGCTGTCATGCACTGCCCTCTCCACCTCTAAAGCTGTCACAGTCTCTCACAGGAAGGAAAGGGGCTGGAAAGAGAGAGCCCTAGTTTCCTACTGTCTAAAACATATACACTATCATGCTACCTTTGTGGTTTTCTTGGGCTTGGCTGACCAAATGGGGAAAGTGCAATTTAAGGAACCTCCTCTCTTCACCCTGACATCCTTCAATAGACCTTGAAGTGATTCCACTTGGAAGTTAGCAACTCTTTTAATACAGTTAATTTGTCAATGAAGCTAAGTACGCAGCAAAACATTCTATCATCAGAGGCCTGGCCCCATCCTCAGCCTTCTGTCATGTTCTTGAGAGATGTTGTTGTTGTTGTTATGTGCCGTCGAGTCGACCCCGACTTAGAGCGACCCCTCCTTGGGTTTCCGAGGCAGTATCACTATGGAAGTAGGATTACAGCCCAAAATCAAAATTTACATTATAATTCACATTTCTGAAATGCCCATCATCTAAAGGGCTTTCCAAATCAATCAGAAAATGCTGGGGTGGTGGTGATGGGGGGAGGTTTAATTTTTCATTATGTTCATAGAAGAACAAAAACTCATCAGCCAAAGCAACAACTCAGGGGAGAGACAGCTTGCTGAATTTGACAAACAATTAAAATCATAAGAATTGCTGCCTCAATTCAATGAACACACCAAGGTCATAAGTTCAGCCCTAGCAGGGTGTCATGAAGCTATTATTCGAAGTCTAAGTCTGAAAGGATTTCTGTATGGTGCTCATAGAGAGGAAAATAAATACCCTCGAGCTAAATCTAAGCTTTAATTCATGCGGGAGACTTGGCTAATGCCATTAACCACAAATGCTGCGTTTTCATAGGTCTGAACAGCAGCAAGTTCCAGTGAATTAATTACAATGACTCTATTTATATTCTGTGCAGCATATCAATTATTACCCATAATGAGATCTTTTTCCACTTTTATGAACATTAGCACACAGCTTTCCTATCATAGAAATGGATAGCTACAGGATAGTAATACAATCCTGATCCTTTAACCACTAGGTCACTTGATGGCAGACTGCCAAGCCTGCTGGTTCCAGAAAGTGGTTCCTACTTGAGTCCTAGGGCTTTTGAGTAGGCTGAGGAGGGAGCAAAGGTCACCATTCAAATAGCAGCGGGGCCAGGCAAGACTAACAAAAGAGTCAGCCAACAGAGCTAATGCAAGTGCACACACTGTGGGCCTGAGGGGGGCTTGGTTGCCTAGATGCGCTCCAGGGAACAGTGGTTACCCATCCCCAGAAATCAGTGCTGTGTGCAAATGCAGGCCTGCTGATGTCAGACCATCAGCTGTTGTTGTAGTTGTTTTGCTTTTAAAGAGGAGACTATGATTGTTTTAATGTAAAATCTCCTGGTTTCTAAACATTGGTTCAAGTTTTTAAAATAGCATACTGGTCAAACGAAACACATCTCAGAGTCAGATTCAACCTGAGGGTCACCAGTTTTTATAATCTCTATAAAAGTATAGAAGGCACTCTGGTGGTATAGTGGTTAAAGCATTTTGCTGCTACCCAAAAAGATGGCAGTTTGAACCCCTCAGCTGCTCCTGGTGATAAAAAGATAAGGCAGTCTACTTCTGTAAAGATTCATAGCCTTAGAAACCTTTGGGGCAGTTGTACTCTGTCCTAAAGGGTCACTTTGACTCAGAATTGACTTAATGGCAATGGGTTTGGTTTGGTTTGGGTAGAAAGGTATAGAGATATACAGTCCCTGGAAAAGGACATCATGCTTGGTAAAACAGAGGGTCAACAAAAAAGAGAAAGACCCTCAATGAGATAGATTGACATAGTGACTACAACAGGTTCAAACATAGCAGTGATTGTGAGGATGGCACAGGACCAAGCAGTGTTTCATTCTGTTGTACATAGGGTTGCTATGTGTCAGAGACAACTTGACAGCCTCTAACAATGATATAAAGGTAGAGTCTCCAACTGGAAAGTGCATAAGGATCACCTGGAGAATTTTTAGAAATGTTGACTCCTGAGTTCAACCGTAATTAGTTATTATGATATGGGGCTGAGTAATCCACATTCAAACAACATCCTAGTGATTCTAATCCAAGTGTTCTGTGAATCATCTTCAGGAAAGACTCTAGTACATCACTGATGAACTCACGGACTCTCCCTATTTCTTGGCAGATAGGTGACATACAGAGGCCATCAACAAGCTGGAGAAAAGTTGGCTTTGTAAATATTTATTCTATAAAAGAAGCATCCATACATTTCTGACTATGCTCAATTTAGAGCTTCTGCCCATTACTGTTAGGTAAATTTGTGATTGGACTTAAATAAACATTTCAGTGCAGAATCTCAAAGTAATCTTCGTGAAGTAAGAAAACTGTCAGAAGCCCCTTTCACTGGTAGAGTCAAGGATTAGACTATTTGGTGAAATTTTGGGGATTCAGGAGTAAAAGAAGGAATTTCTTACTGCAGACTACAAGGACCAATAGGGCTCTGAACAGATGCTCAAAAGTGAAGAGGTCATAAGCAAATATCAAAATTTGGGCATAATTTCATTCAACATTATACTGGAAGTCTGAGGCAGTGCAAGATGACAAGGGAAAAAGAAGTCATAAGAATTGAAAAGGAAGAAATCAAAATGTCATTATTTGAAGATGACAGGACAGTTTACCTAAAAAATCCCAAAGAATCTGTAAGAATTAGTCAGAGAATTTTGCAATGATATTGTGTATAAGGTAAACTTACAAAAAGCAATTGTATTTCTATGTACTAAAAACAAACTAATAGAAAATAATAATTTTTAAATGATATCATTTATATTGGCATCAATAATAATAAAATGTCCAGGAATAAATCTAAAAAAAGATATTTAAGACCTCTACACTAGAAACTACAAAACATTATTTAAAAAAAAGAAACACACATTAATCAATGTCATGGAACAAAACATGTAAGGACTCCTGTATGGAAAATGAATTTTCTCTGTAAACTTTCACCCAAATCACAACAAACAAACAAACAAACAAACAAACAAACAAAAAAAAAACACATGCAAACATACAAGCTTTCCATTACTGAGAGTTATTAAGGAAGACCTGGAGGGATAAGCCATGTTCATGCAACATTGTTAAGATGTCAATACTGTCCACATTGATGTATACATTCAATGCAATACCAGCAACAATCCCCAGCAGGATTCTTAAATCATGGGTAATGCAAAGCACCTAGACTACCCAAAGCATTCCTAAACAACAAGTGTTAAGACTTACACAACTACATATCAAGACTTGTTAAAAAGTGTCAATAGCTAAGACAATGTACTATTGGTGCAAAGACAAAATATTGACCAATTGAACAGAATAGTGAGTCCAGAAACAGAGCCATATATATATGGTTACCTAAGGCTGGCGGTTCAAACCCACCAGCCACTCCTTGGAAGGAAGATGGGGCAATCTACTTCCATAGTGATACTACCTTGGAAACCCAAGGAGGTGTCGCTATGAGTCAGGTCCGACTTGACAGCACATAACAACAACAACAACAAGTTATGCCAAAGGTAACATCGCAATGTGTTAGGGAAAGGCTCTGGGTAGTTGTTGCTAGTTACCATCAAGTTCGTTCTGACTTATGGTCATGATAGTTAGTATATTTGAGGCCATTGTTGTGGCTATTGTGTCAATCCATCTCATTGAGGATTTCCCTTATTTTCATTAACCCTCTACCAAACATAGGAGCTCTGGTAGCATAGTGCCTAAGGTACTTGATTGCTAACCAGAAGGCTGGCAGTTCAAACCCACCAGCCACTCCTTGGAAAGAAGGTTGGGCAATCTACTTCCATAGTGATACTGCCTCAGAAACCCAAGGAGGGTTTGCTATGAGTCAGGTTTGACTCGATGGCACATAAC
Organism: Orycteropus afer afer; assembly: GCF_000298275.1. Classification (NCBI taxonomy): domain Eukaryota; kingdom Metazoa; phylum Chordata; class Mammalia; order Tubulidentata; family Orycteropodidae; genus Orycteropus; species Orycteropus afer. The sequence continues at coordinate 12,873,788 of NW_006921630.1, forward strand.
AACAACAACAACACAATTACCAAACATTAACAGGAACTCTAGAGTTGTTCAAATAGAACAACAAGGTGCCGTTGAGTTGTCTCTGACTTACAGCAACCTTATGTACAACAGAATGAAACACTGTGTCATTCTCATGACCCTTGCTATACCTGAGCCCATCATTGCAGCCACTGTGTCAATCCATCTGTTGAGAGCCCTCTCCTTTTTCATTGACATTCCACTTTACCAAGCATGATATCCTCCTTCAGGGAATGTTTCCTTCTGACAATATGACCAAAGTGGGTAAGATGAAGTTTGGCCATTCTTGCTTCCAAGGAGCATTCCAGCTGCACTTCTTCCAGGAAAGATTTGTTAGTTCTTTTAGCAGTCCATGGCACTCTCAGCATTCTTCACCAATATCACAACTTAAAAGCATCAACTCTTCTTCGGGCTTCCTTATTCATTGTCTAGCTCTCACAAGCATAAGAGGCAATTGAAAATACCATGGACTGGGAGAACAAGGGGATACTGAATGGTTTTAAATCAGGAAAGGTGTGTGTCTGGTCTGTATCTGTTCACCATACTTATTCAATCTATATTCTGAGCAAATAATCCAAGAAGCTGGACTACATGAAAAAGAATATGATATCAGGATTGGAGGAAGACTCGTAAACAACCTGAGATATGTAGATGACACAATCTTGTTTGCTGAAAGTAAAGATGATTTTAAGCACTGACTGATGAAGATTAGTGACTACAGCTTTCAGTATGGATTACACCTCAATATAAAGAAAACAGAAATCCTTACAACTGGGTCAATAAGCAACACCATGATGGTTTAAAATCGAGAAGGGAGTGGGGAGTGTGTCAGGGTTGTATCCTTTCTCCACACTTATTCAATCTATATGCTGAGCAAATAATATGAGACGCTGGACTATATGAAGAAAAACGTGGTATCAGGATTGGAGGAAGAATCATTAACAACCTGAGATATGCAGATGATACAACTTTGCTTGCTGAAAGTGAGGATAACTTAAGGCACCTACTGATGAAAGTTGAAGAATACAGTCTGCAGTATGGATTACGTCTCAATATAAAGAAAACAAAAATCCTCACAACTGGACCAATGAGCAGCATCACAATAAATGGAGAGAAGATTGAGGTTGTCAAAGAATTCACATTGCTTGGTTCTACAATTGATGCCAACGGAAGCAGCAGTCAGGACATTAGACGACATGTAGCATTGGGAAAGTCAACTGCGAAGGAACTGTATCAAGTGCTGAGGAGCAAGGATATCTCCTTGAGGACTAAGGTGTGCCTGACACAAGCCATGATATTTCCAATCGCCTCGTATGCATGTGAGAGCTGAACAATGAATAAGGAAGACCGAAGAAGAGTTGATGCTTTTGAGTTGTGGTGCTGGCGAAGAATGCTGAAAGTACCATGGACTGCTGAAAGAACTAACAGATCTGTCCTGGAGGAAGTGCAGCCAGAATGCTCCTTGGAAGCAAGAATGGCCAGACTTGTCTCACCTATTTTGGTCATGTTGTCAGAAGGGACCATTCCCTGGAGAAGGATATCATGCTTGGTAGGGTGAAAGGTCAACGAAAGAGGGGGAGGCCTTCAACGAGATGGATTGACATGGTGCCTGCAATGATGGGCTCAAGTATAGCGGGATTGTGGGGCTGGCGCGGGATCGGGCAGTGTTTCGTTCTGCTGTGCATGGGGTCGCTATGAGTCGGAAACGACTCGACGGCACTTAAGAACAACAACAACAATGATAACTGGAGAAAAGATTAAAGTTGTCAGGGATTTCATTTTACTTGGATCCACAATCAATGTCTATGGAAGCAGCAGTCAAGAAATCAGATGACACAGGGAGATAGCTCAGGGTGCAGAAGAGTATGAAGGGATGGACACTGGGAGGAGGTAACTATGGGGAGGAAGTGGGAGGGGAGCTGCTGCATTGTAAATTTTGGTCAATGACATGAGACAAAGTATATGTGAACTGCTGTATGAAAAGTGAATTTACTCTGTAAATCTTCACCCAAATCCTAATAAAAAAAAAAAGAAAAGAAAAAAAGAAATCAGATGACATACTGCACCAGGCAAACCTGCTGCAAAAGACCTTTTTAAAGTGTTAAAGGGCAAGGATATCATTTTGAAGACTAAGGTGCACCTAACCCAAGCCATGGTTTTTTCAATAGTCTCATACGCATATTAAAGCTGGACAAAGAATACGGAAGACTGAAGAAGAATTGATACCTTTGAATTGTGGTGTTGGCAAAGAATACTTAAAATACCATGGACTATGAAAAGAATGAACAAATCTATCTTGGAAGAAGTATAGCTGGAATGCATCTTAGAGGTGAGAATGGCCAGACTTTTTCTCACATACTTTGGTCATGTTGTCAGAAGGGACTGGTCTCTGGAGAAGGATATCATGCTTGGTGATATGAACAATCAGTGAAAAAGGGGAAGACCCTCAACAAGATGGGTTGACACAGTGGCTACAATGATAGGCTCAAGCATAGCAAATATTGTAGGAGGGTGCAGGACCATGCAGTGTTTCATTCTGTGGTACCCAGGGTCATTATGAGTCGGAGCTGACTCGATGGCCCCTAACAACAACAACAACTACCAAACATTTTGCCATTTTCTAGCAATTGGTCTTTGTCTTTCTTGATGATGTGTCCAGAGTAAATGAGCCAAAGACTCACCATCCTTGCTTCTAAGGGACATTCTTGTTGTATTTCTTCTAATTTATTCATTCTTCTGGCAACAAACGGTGTATTCAATATTCTTCACCAAGACCACAATTCAAATGCACCAATTCTTCTCCTTTCTTTTTAAATGGGAGTAAGCCAACAGAATATTCATATGGAAAAATTTCTTTGACTCCTACCTCATGCCAACAGGAGCTCTGGTAGCGTAGTGCCTAAGGCACTTGACTGCTAACCAAAAGGCTGGCAGTTCAAACCCACCAGCCACTCCTCAGAAGGAAGGTTGGGTAGTCTACTTCTGTAGTGATACTGCCTCGGAAATCCAAAGAGGGGTAGCTAGGAGTCGGGGCCAACTCGACGGCACATAACAACAACAAATCTCATGCCATACACAAAAAACAATTCCAGAGAAATTGAAGCTGTAAATGTGAAAGGTAAAACAATACAGCTTTTATTCAAACACACAGAACATCTTTGAGATCTCGGAGTAAGCGAAGATTTCTAAAAAGGTCAAAAAATGCTAACTATAAATAAATTGATAATTCAGGCTACATTAAAAAAAAAATTCTATTAATCAAAATATATCTTTAAAAGAGTGAAAAGGCAAACCACAGACTGGAAGAGAATATTTGTAACACATATCCAAGAAAGGAATACACACACACACACACACATGAATATATTTCCAAAAATATATTTATATATAGTATATGTGTATCTGTAGATATAATACCAAAAGCCACTGCTGTTGAGTCAATCCTGACCCATAGCCACCCTATAGGACAGAGTAGAATTGTCCCATGGTGTTTCCAAGGCTGTAAATCTTTATAGAAGCATATTGCCTTATTTGTCCCCCATTGAGCAACTGCAAATACACACACACACACATACACATATACACATATGTGTATATATGTTTACGTGTGGGTGTATAATATCCAACAAAGGACCATAGAAAGAATACATATGTGTGCACATAAAAGCTCTCTTACAAAAAATATGAAAAGATACACAATCCAAGAAAAAAATGAGCAAAAGACTTGAATAGACACTTGACAGAAAACATAGCCAAATGACCAAAAGACTTATGAAAAAAGTGTTCAACTTCATCAGGGAAATGCAAATTAAAAACATAGTATGATAACATTGCATAGTGTGCTTAAGACTGAAAATAAAATATTGGTGAACACATAGAACCATATACACTGCTGGTGAGAGTGTGAGTTATTACAATCAATTTGGAATACTGTTTAGCAGTTTTTCTAAAGCTGGACATACCTAGAAATTCCATTGTAGGTAGAAAGTCAAAAGAAACACATATGTTCACTGAAAAATCATGTTATTAACATGTTTATCACAGCACTATTTGTAAGAGCCCAAACCTAGAAACTACTCAAATGCCCCTCTGTGGTAGAAAAGATAAATAAATTGTGTCATATTCACACAACAAAACACTACACAGCAATGAAAATGACTAATCTACAACTATACATAACAATAAGGGGCTATGGTGGGGCAACAGTTAAGCACTAGGCTGCTAAGCGTAAGGTTGACAGTTCAAATCTACCCAGCAGCTCTGCAGGAAAAGTTCTGGTGATTTGCTCCTGTAGACATTAAAGCCAAGAAAATCCTATGGGACAGTCCTACTCTCTCACATGAGGTTGCTATAAGTCAAAAAATCAATTTAGGTTCTTTGAAAAGACTAACAAAATTGACAAACCACTGGCAAATTCAACAAAGAAAAAGAAAGAGAAGATGCAAATAACATATAAAATAAATAAAAAGGGTAACATCACAACAGAACCAACTGAAATAAAAAAGATAATAACAATATTATGAAGAACTGTGTTCCAACAGATTCAAGAACCTAGAAGAGATGGACAAGTTTTTAGAAACACAAGACCTACCTAAACTATCCCAGTAGGAGATAAAATATTTGAACAGACCCATAGCAAAAAAATTGAGCAGGTCATAAAAAAACTTCCCACACAAAAAAAGTCCTAGCCCAGATGGCTTCACTGGACAATTTTATCAAACATTCAGAGGAAAGTTGACACCTACACTACTCAAACTATTCCAGAACAAAGAAAAGGATGACATACTCCCAAATTCATTCTATGAAGCAAGCATAACACTGATACCAAAACGAGGGAAAGATTCCACTAAAAAGGAAAACTATAGACCAATATTTCTCATGAATATAGATGCAAAAGTCTTCAACAAAATCTTAGCCAATAGAATCCAACAATGTATCAAAAAAATAATACATCATGACCAAATGGAATTCATACCAGGTATGCAAGGATGGTTCAACAGCAGAAAAAAAATCAATGTAGTCCACTACGTAAACAAAACAAAAGAAAAGAACCATATGATCATATCAATAGACACAGAAAAGGCATTTAATAAAATACAACACCCATTCCTGTTCAGAACTCTCACCAAAATAGGGATAGAAGGCAAAATCCTCAACATAATAAAAGGAATATATGCAAGGCTAATAGCCAACACGATTGTTAACAGAGAAAGACTCAAAGCATTCCCCTTGCAAATGGGAACCAGACAAGGATGCCCACTATTACCACATCTATTTAACACTGTATTAGAAGTCCTAGCCAGAGGAATAAGGCAAAAAAGAGAAATAAAAGACATCCAAATTGGCAAAGAGAAAGTAAATCTATCTCTATTTGCAGATGACATGATCCTATACGTAGAAAACCCAAGAAACTCAGCAAAAATAAATGTCCGGAACTAATATAAAGATTCAGCAAAGTGGCAAGATACAAGGTCAACATACAAAAATCAGTTGGATTATTCTACAGCAACAAACAGACCTCTGAAAAGGAAATAAGGAAAACAATACCATTTATAATAGCTACCAAAATGATAAAATATTTAGGAATAAATCTTACCAGAGACACAAAAGACCTATACAAAGAAAGTACAAGAAACTATGAGGGATCTCCATAAATGGAAGAACTTTCTTTGTTCAAGGATGGGAAGACTGAATACTGTGAAACTGTCAATATTACCCAAAGCAACCTACACATCCAATGCAATCCCAATCCAGATACCATCAACATTTTTTTAGGATTTGGGAAAAGCAAATATTAATTTCATATGGAAATGAAAGAGACTTAGGTAAGCAAAGCACTGCTGAAGAAGAAAAACAAAGTAGAAGGTCTCACACTCCCAGATCTCAAAACTTACTATACAGCCACAATTAAAACAGTGTGGTATTGGTACAATGATAGACAGATAGACCAATGGAACAAAATAAAAAACCCAGAAATAGACCCATTTATCTATGGACCGCTGATCTTTGACAAAGGACCAAAACCCATTAAGTGGAGGAGAGATAGCCTCTTTAACCAGAGGACTGGGAGCAAGCCCCTCTCCTTGGGCTTCAGCTCTGCCTTCTGCTCCCGGCCCCCTGAAGCTAGAGGCTTTTCTTCACTCAGACAGCTACTGGCTGCTGAGGCTGATAAGCCCAAGGTTGACAAATAAAAAGGCACAGTTCCAATGTTACCAAACCACACAGAGGTTAACCATTAACCTCTTTTAATGGTTCTGGCAAAATTGGATAGCCACTTGCAGAAAAATTAAACAAGACCCATGCCTCAACCCATACACAAAAACAAACTCAGGTTGGATCAAAGACTTAAATGTAAAATGAAAAACTGTAAACCTCCTCAAAGATAAAATAGGAGCAAACCTAGAGGCCTTAATATATGGCATAAATAGACTATCAAGCATAACCCAAAATGCACAGGAGGTGGGAGAGAAGCTAGATGACTGGGACTTTTTAAAAATTAAATTCTTATATGCATCGAGAGACTTCTCCAAAAGCGTAAAAAGAGAACCTACAGTTTGGGGAAAAATATTTAGCTAAGGTATAGTTGACAAAGGACTTATCTCCAGAATGTATAGAACACTTCAACCCCTCAACACCAAAAAGACAAACAATCCAATTAAAAAATGGGCAAGGGTCATGTGCAGACATTTCACTAAAGATGATATACTGGCGGCCAACAAACACATGAAATAAATGCTCATGATCATTAGCCATTAGAGAGATGCAAATCAAAACAACAATGAGATATAATCTCATCCCAGCAATAATAGCAAAGTTCAACAAGACAGAAAATAACAAGTGCTGGCAAAGTTGCAGAGAGATTGGAACTCCCATACACTGCTGGCGGGACTGCAAAATTGTATAACTATTGTGGAAAATGATATGGCGTTTCCTTAAAAAACTGAAAATAGAAATACCATTTGATTCAACAATTCCATTACTAAGAATATATCCTAAAGAGGTGTTCTGGTTACCTCTGTGCCACTCTGACAAGAATATACCACAAATGGGATGGCTTGAACAAACAGGAGTTTATTCTCTTACAGTTTGGAGGCTTTAAGTCTGAGTTCAAAGTGCCAAGCTCCAGGGACTGGGTGCAAGCCCCTTTGCCTTGGGCTTCAGCTCTGCCTTCTGCTCCTGGCCCCCTGGAGCTAGAGGCTTTTCTTCACTCAGTCAGCTACTGGCTGCTGAGGCTGATAAGTCCAAGGTTAACAAATAAAAAGGCACAGTTCCAATGTTACCAAACCACACAGCAGGCCATTAATTCAAGTCCACTGAAAGTCCCCAGGTTGGCAGAGCATGGCAGGCTGCTGAACAATGACATGGCTACATGCAGGGTTCAAGCATGCCATAAGCTAGAGACCATTCCCAAAGCTGTTCCTTATATATGGGAAGTAGACCACATATGCAAAGGCAGCTACTCAGCTGCTGCCAGTAGATTCCACCATGGAATTGATTACCAGTCTCATCATGGGGAATACATCCAGTTGCCTAGCCACTCAACCAGGCCCAGCCAAGTTGACACACAAACTTAACCACCACAAGAGGTGAGAGGACACAAACAGACATATGTACACCCATGTTCATCACAGCACAATTCACTATAGCAAAGAGGTGGAAACAACCTAAATGCCCATCAACAGATGAATGGAAAACCAAAGTATGGTACATTCACACAATGGAATACTATGCTAAATTAAAAAATAATGAAGAATACACGAATCATCTCACAATGTGGATATATTTGGAGGACATTACACTGAGTGAAATAAGTCAATCGCGGAGGACAAATATTGTATAAGCCCACTATTGTAAAAGGTCAAGAAAGGTTTACTTAGGGAAGAAAACTCACTTTGTAGGTTACCAGGGATAGGAAGAAAGGGGAGGGAACATTTCTGACTAGTCGGGGTCACATGTTGATTTGGATTAGGGAAAGGATGGTATGGAAAGAATCTGTGACTAGCATGATGACACTGGGGAAAGGAAGGTCACTGTAGAAGTAAGGGGAGAAGTGGACCTGGTTTGAAACAGGATTGTTTTCTCTAATGGGTTCTTCTCATTAATTTTTTTTTTTTTTTAAACTCACTGCTGTACAGTCACTTCAACTCATAGTGAGCCCTCCTCCTTGGGTTTCTGAGACAGTGTCTCTGTGGAAGTAGATTGCCCAACCTTCCTTCCAAGAAGTAACTGGTGGGTTTGAACCTACAGCTTTCTGGGTAGCAGTCAAATGCCTTAGGCACTACACCAACAAATCTCCACATAGACAACAGAGGCAAATAATAGTATATGCATAATAAATACTGCATTACCACTAACACCAAACACCAGACAAGTGAGAAGATCAGGTGGGGGTTGGTGAACAGGAATATACCCCAGATCAAGGATAGATTTGTTGTTGTTATGTGCTGTTAAGTCAGACCTGACTCATAGTGACCCCTACTTGGGTTTCCAAGGCAATATCACTACAGAAGTAGATGGCCCAACCTTCTTTCCGAGGAGTGGCTGGTGGGTTTGAACCTCCAGCCTTCTGGTTAGCAGTCAAGTGCCGTAGGCACTACACTACCGGAGAGATTTAGCTGAAGATAATCTTACATATGCACTCGTGCTACAAAATTAGCCACACACATTACAGAAGCAAAAGAAGATAGAGTTGGAATAACCTCTCAGAGACAACCAAAAACGTTGAAAGAGAATCACCAAGCCTGCCAACTTGGGACCATAGTCTCAGGTGACACCAAGCTCAATTGGCACAACATAGTACATAAAAATCTTGTTCTACAACCTACTTTGGTAAGTAGCAACTGGTGTCTTAAAAGCTTCTGAGTGGCCATCTAAGATGCAACTATTGGTCTTCTCTCATCTGAAGGAAAGACGAGTGAGGAGAATCAAAGGCATCTGGAAACAATTAGATCAAGGACATGATGGACCAAGAACAGAAGAACAAGATGGTGCCTGGCTACCAATGCCAAGCATTGGGGAAGGGATCAAAACTGGAGATCCTGGATAGAGTGAGAGGAAAAATGTGGAACAAAATTCAAAAACACAAAAACGACCAGAACTACTGGTCGAATAGAATCTGGTGGGATCCCTAGATTACACTTCGGGCCTAGAATTGGACTCACTCCCATTGATTGGCTCTCAGCCCCAAAGTAGAAACACCTACACACAGAACACCTACCCCATGGCAATGCAGCCACCTACTCTAGGGGGTACACCCCTTAGAGCAATCAGCCATGGGGCACGAGAGGGGCAGCATTCACATAGAGGGAAGGCTGGACAGACAGGAGTGCATAGTTAAGAAGGGCGGGGGAGTGGAGTCACAGGGAAGGGAGGGGAGGAGAGTTTGTTATGGTTGGGGATGGTAATTGGGGCGTGAAATCAAATGTACATGAACTGTTGAATGTAACACAAATTTTGCTCTGTAAATTTGCACCCAAAGTACAATCAAATTAAAAAAAAAGTCAACACCACCTAACAACAACAACATACACAACAATATGGATAAATCTCATAAATATTGAGCAAAAAGAAGCCAGAAAATACATTTACAAAAAAAAGGCAAAACTTGTGGGCAGGGCAAGCAGGTTGGGGTTGGAAGTGAGATACATGACTGGGAGGGAGCAGGAGGGAGAATTTCCGAATGCCTCTAATGATCTGTTTCTTGATCTGGATGCTGGTTATATGGGGGTGTTCAGCTTATGAAAAGTTATCAAGCTATGATAACATATGATACACACATGACATATGCACTTTTTGGATGCATACTACATGTCATGAAAAAGTTATTGCTAACTTATTTATTTATTTATTTAGTGGGTTTAGGGCCAGATTTTTCTAGGGGCCAGAGAGTCAAGTATAGGTATAATCAGGATGGGTGTAATCAGGGAGGTGTTCAGAGTAACTACCTAGAACAGGTGTTATCTGAAGCTGTTTTTTACTGTGCCACCTGGTGTAGGTAGGCTGGTAACATGTAAAGTACCTGTGTTTGAGAGATTGATTCAAAAACATCACACTTATGCAGAACAGATATTTGGATTACAATAAAACAGATACATTTATGTGCATAGAAAACCTCTAGAAGAACACACAAGAAACTCTTAACATTGGTTACTCTTGGCAGGTAGTATGGAGTAGAAGGGAGATTTATTTTTATTGTATTCCCACCATACTTTTTGAATTTTTTATTATCGCTAGGTATTACTTTTTCAATTTAAAGAAGAAAAAGAAGAGAAAATTAAATTACTATTAAATAAATCTACAAGACCCTAAGGGATTTTAAATTTTTTAAAAATAGGTAATTTTTCATGTGCTAACATCATTAGGGCAATTAAATGAACAAGCTGCTCCTTTGAAAATAAAAATGTCAAGGCACACACAATAAACTTTTTTTTTTAATTCCTGATGAATAATAGTTATGATTTAAACGCATACAGTGATAATTTTTCCTAATGTGGGAACTGGGGAATAGGTCTAATAGCATGCTATAGACTAATCATTTTCTCTCAGCTTTTAACTCTTGTGTATATTGTTATTTGAAGAAATGTTTAGAAAAAAGCTTAATAATAGTCCTACTATTGTTGTTGTTGTTGTTATGTGCTGTCAAGTCAGCCCCGACTCATAGCGACCCCTCCTTGGGTTTCCGAGGCAGTATCACTATGGAAGTAGGATTGCCCAACCTTCCTTCCGAGGAGTGGCTACTAGAGTCATTATATAAGCCTTATAATGGTCCTAATATACTGTGCCTTAGCGTTGATGACAGTGCCACAGAGAGAAATGACCCATGTATACATTTAAGTGTTGTGAAAAGGACCATGACAACCAGCAGCCTTTCTGGTTACAAAGCCTTCATTGTTGCTTCCTACGACCACCACAGATGATCAAGTGAGAGGACCATAAGATGCACGTTCTTACCTATGTGTAGTCACAAAGAAAACAGTAACAGAATCATCCAGAAAAAAAAAAAAAAAAAAAGGAAAGAAAGGAAAAAAAAAACCATAAAATTACACTAGTCTTCCCTTTCTTGATGTCTTGTCATCACTTCACCTGGGTTCGTGCTATGTAAAGGAATGCCAGGTT
>NW_006921630.1:12885020-12891199 GCF_000298275.1 Orycteropus afer afer
GAAGACAAATCTGTAAGACCAAACCCTGCTGAGAACAACAAACATGCTTCTTTAACCCAGAGGGATATCTCTTATAAAATGACCAACATTAAAACAGCCACACAGGGTTCAAAATCTAGAAATCTGTTATACAATTTACAAAACAGAATCAGAAAAATTAGGCATCCTTACTGACTCTGTGGGTAAGTTGTTGTAACTGAAACAATAGGACTGGTGATATTTATTAGTCACTTGCATTTTCAGCCAAAGGAAATATATAATTCGAGGTCCACTTGTGCTTTGAAATTGAGGGGGTAGGCGGGGGTAGGATTGATAGTTTTCTGCAATCATTTGGAAGAAAATTCAGCTTAGGGATCAACTGAACCTAAGACCAAAAATTAAAAAGAATGAAAAACTGACCCTCTGTTTTACTCATATGGCTTCCAAATGCCATAACCACTGTTATGTATAAATAACTCATGGCCTCCAAGTCGATGACTCCAACTCATCGTGACTCTACAGGATAGAGTAGAACTCATAGGGTTTCCAAGGCTGTAAATCTTTACAGAAGCGGACTGCCGCATCTTTCTCCTATGGGATGGGTCGAACCTCTGACCTTTCAGTTAGCAGGTAAGTACTTAACCACTGTACCACCAGGACTCCCTTGCACATATTAATAGTGCTGCTTTAACCATTTACCACTGATGATGGTTGATAAATTTCTTCCTGTTACAATGTAAATGTGATCACAGCAATGACCTGTATGTGTACAACCCACATACTTAGCCTCATTCTTTTCCTAAATCTGCCAACATAGAGTGGAATTCAGTAATTAGAAAGCACCTAAGCTAAGTGATGAAATTATCAAAACAGCAGAAGTCCCTTGTGTCATTGGAGCATGAGCTACAATTGTATTTGAAAACAAAACAAAACAAAACATTGGTGCTTTTATCTTCCTAAGTTAAGTCAACCGACAAAAGCAAAAACTACAACTAATCTGTCCTTTCTTAATGTGAAACAGACCATCTGTACTCAGTCTGTGACAGCAGCTGTCGGGGTTCACATCCTGGCACCACTACACACTAGCTTTGTGACCAGAGGAAAGTCATTTAAGTTTTCTGTACCTCAGTTTCCTCCTGTGTAAAAATGAAGAACATAATAACACCTTCTGCCTAGAAATAAATCAGTTACCATACCACACTGCTGTGAAGAGGGCCTTAATAAATGTTAGTTTTCATTACAGTACTGATCATTTTTTGTCTGAAGGAAGAAAGTAAATGAAGTTCCTTTTGAACCTATTTTTTAAACGCATCATTTGGAAGGAAAAAAAAGTAAAGGAGATAGAAGAATGACATGATGGAAAGGAAATCACAACTACCATTTATTTGGTAGCTTTTATACATGCATGAGGAACTCTGGCAGCATAGTGGTTAAAGCATTCAGCTACTAACCAAAAGTTTGGCTGTTTGAACTCACCAGCCTCTCTGAAAGAGAAAGATGAGGCAGTCTGCTTCTGTAAAGATTTACAGTCTTGGAAACAAACCCTATGGAGGGGCAGTGCTACTCTGTCCTACAGGGTTACTACGAGTCAGAATCGACTGGATGGCAGTAGGGTTTTTTCTGGTATACACACATTATGTATAAAATGTACATACATTATGTACACACCTTATGTTGTGATTTACACTAAGTCTTTGAGGCAGCTGTGATTATTAGTCATTTTTCAGATGACAAAGCTATGTTTTAGAGAAGTTTATTGAGGTGCCCATGACTAAGCTAGACATACTCCTTCCACCATACTAAACCACCAGGCTAGGGAAAACAAGGAAAAGGAAGAGAAAAAGTGAGGATATTGACTAATGGAGAGAAAGAGATTAAGGTACCCTCTTTTTAAGCCGTGAGCTGAAAACTCATATCTATAGGGATAACATACACAATTCAATATAAAGATTGTATGGTAAATATGACATCATTTTTACCTCTGGTGTTGAAAACTATGATTAACAGTAGTTTGGGACTTTTTTTTTTTTTTTTTTACTGTGATATGGGTGAAGATTTACAAAGCAAATTCACTTTCCATACAGCAGTTCACATATACTTTGTCTCACGTCATTGACCACAGTTTACCACAATGCAACAGCTCCCCTCCCATCTCCTCCCCATAGTTACCTCTTCCCAGTGTCCATCCCTCCATACACTCCTGAGTTTGGGACATTTTATATACACACTTACATTCATGTTATCAAGTTAGGCATTCACCAAAATGCTACTGGTTGGGCATTAAACCATGAAGATAAATCCAAGATAATCCCTAAACATTGCAAAGATAAAGTGGTGCACAAAATGTAGGGGCCTCCACTTCAGAGCAAGGAGAAGCTCATGAGTGTGTATGTTCATGTAAATAGAAGCACATCTCTTTATTTAAAAAGCCATAAAATGGTTCCCAGAGTTTAGCACATACTTTTCAAAAGTCTACCAAATGAAATACCCACTTGGGTCTGTAATTACATCGAGCTGTCGCCTGGATGACCACACCAGCTCTGTGAATCCCATTTTGTATTCCCACATGTAATACTATGCTCTCCAAAGGGCAAAATTTATGCATCTCTTGGTACGAATGTTTTTCCTTGTGCTCTTGTCCATTTTTCATTTTCCTGGTATTTGGCCCTGCTCCTCTTAATCATAGGTTTGGGAAAGAGGGTGAAGTCAGATTTCCCTCCATTGCCATGGCTACTTGTCCATGGATTCACTGAAGTAAAGAGAACCCAGGAAAGGGCAATGCCACCTGTCACAGTGCTTCAAAGAACCCTTCATCTCAGCATAACCACGATTCTCGTTATCTCAGTAGGTTATGCAGGTTTTAATTAGTGCACAAAGAATATCTTCTTTATTTTTAATCTATAGAACGATGCCATTTTCTGGGAAAAAATTAGTTTGGTGAGGTTTTTAGATCAGATAGGTAAATGTTAAAAAAAAAAAAAAGTGTTCCCTTTTGTAGGTTTAGTCAAGTATCTCTAAAATATTAACTTTCCTTAATACAACCTAATCCAAATAAACCTGATGCTGATATAAGCACTCATTTTCTGGCAGCAAAATCTTTCAGCTCAATTTATTGGTACTCACTTCACCTATATGTGTAGTGCAGGTTTTGTCCAGAACTTTAAGTGAGACAAAAGAAAAAAAATCTCATCACAGGGAAGTATGACTTTGATTAATCAGCTAGGCCTCCCCGATTACTTTACGGGAGAGAACTCTTCTCAGATGCTACTCTGGCCTGTGGTAGAGGTAAGAGGAAAGATGACAAGAGTGAACATGGGCAGAGTGAATTACTGATATAAGATTAGATGGAAACTGGCACCCCAGATTATTTACTAAACACGGTTCTATTTTATCAAGTTCTGGATAGCTCACAACTATATTTTGCATTGGTGTGAGCTGGCTTTGAAGGGTGATGCTAGTCAGCTTGGCATTTCAAAATGTTAGAGAGAGCTTGGGATTGAGAAATGAAACCATTTGCTATTGAATCAATTCCAACTGATGGTGACTCCATGTATGAGAGGTAAGCAATTGGCAGAAAGCCCCTCAAAACTATAATATCCAAAACTGAAATATAGCCTTCTCCTGGAGGGTTATATTCCCAATTCTTCCCTAGTGCCCAGTGAGAAATCAGCAGCTCCAGAAAGGCCCTGTGGGTAACAAGTTTAGAGATTGCAAGCACTAGGGGCATGTGAGGGAGGGAGAATACGGAGGGTCATGTGCAGGCCACAATGGGTGACAGTGTCAGAAAGAGTGACACCAAAATGACTGCCTATACAATTTTTGTGCAGTGTTTCAGCAGAAATTTATTTCTTCTTACAAAAATATCACTGTGTTATTATACATAATGACAAAAACATTTTTCTTAAGTCCAGCTTACATGTATTACTATACTTATAGGCTAAAACTCTATGTTAAATTACTTTTTGAACCTACTAAATGTGCTCTGGTGGTGTAGTGCCTAAGGCATTGACTGCTAACCAGAAGGCTGGCGGTTCAAACCCACCAGCCACTCCTTGGAAGGAAGACTGGGCAATCTACTTTAGTAGAGATACCGCCTCAGAAACCCAAGGAGGAGTCTCAATGAGTTGGAATCAATTGGACTTAACTGCAGTGAGTTTTTTTTTTTTTTTTTTTTAATGTGCTCTGGTCAGAGCTGTCATTATTACCCAATTACAATGAAGGTACAAGCACCCCCTGTTGTTTTTGTTGTTGCCAGTCTTTTGGAAGTGGCTGATTTTGTCAAATTTTCTGGTATAATATTGTGGTAATTACTATTTGTGAACCAATATCAATAACCTTTTTGAGATTGAAGTAGTAATTAAAGGAAAAGGAGAAAAATCAAAAAAATCTTCTGCTCAGTTACTAATAATGTTGTAACTAATAATGATGTAATTCAACATAGAAAGATTTTACAAAACGATTTTGTTGTATTTGTATAATTTAAAAAGTACTGCATTTAAGCAATTAAGAACATTTGTCACATACTATTCTATGATTAAAATTGATAATAAACATTACTAAGGATTCTATATGGTCTAGTTCAAGAGGAGGCCCATGGGGGGAGGAGACACCATGAGCTACCACACTGGGTGACACCAACACTAGTGATGCCACTGCTTTAACCCCTTGATGGGAAATTCTAGTTGCTGCTTCAGGACCTTTTTTGCCTTGCTGTAACCTTTTACTGAAACTCTCTTTCTTTCTCATGCTTTACCAATTTTCCACTTATCCTCAAAACTCAGATCAAACTGTCAACTCCTTAAGAAGCCTTCCATGACCACACAGCTGTCCCAATTTGTACCCAGAAGTCCTATTCATGCTTCCACAAACCCTAAAGATCACCTTATACCGCACAATAAGAAGTTTCATCTGTCAGCAGTCACATCTTGCTTAACTTTTTTTCAGCCTGAACTTGTCATAATGCCTGGCACTTGCAAAAGGTCATTAGGAGCATGTGCACAACATCTCTGTCCCTCAGTTTTCTTATCTGTAAATGAACATAATAATAGTACTTACCTAACAGAGTTATCATAAAGCTTAAACCACAAAATGAATGCAAAGAGCTTTGAAAAAATGTGAGCTCTTATTATTAAATATTTGTGGAATTAATAAATAAATTTAAATTTTGAGCAAGTCACTTATTTTAATCACATTTTTCTTTTGTTATATGATATGGAAATAATTTCATTCCTTTATAGAATGTTGGGAGCTCTGGTGGCATAGTGCCTAAGGCATTTGACTCCTAACCAGAAGGCTGGCAGTTCAAACCCACCAGCTATTACTTGGAAGGAAAATTAGGCAATCTACTTCCATAGAGATACCACCTCGGAAACTCAAGGAGGCGTCGCTATGAGTAGAATCAACTTAATGGCAGTGAGCTTTTTTGGTTGTTGTTGTTTTTATAGAATGTTACTCGTATCTGTTGCTTTCTATTAGATTCCAACTTACAGCAACAATCTAAGAACTGCCCCTATAAGGTTTCTTTATGGAAACAGGCTACCACATCTTTCTGCCACAGAGAAGCTGGTAGATTCAAGCTGCCAACTTTGGTCAGCAGTCAGGCACTTAACCACTGTACCACCAGGGCTCGTACAACCATTATATATATATATATAATGGTTGTTATTATGTTGTTCAATTTCCTCTCAAGAGGGCAAGACTCATAGCACCTCTATGTAAAACAGAACACAACTGGCAGGTCTTATGCCATCCTCACAATCATTGCTGTGTTTGAACTCACTGTTGCAGCTACTGTGTGTCCATCTGTCTCGCTGAGGGTCTTCTTTTTCAATGAACCTCTGTTTTACCAAGTACAATGTTCTTCTTTGGGGACTGGTCTCTTCTGATAACATGTCCAAAGTATATAAGAAGATATTTCACCATTCTTACTTTTATGGAGTATTCTACTTCTTCCAAGATAGATTTATTCATTCTTCTGGAAGTCCATGGTACATTCAATATTCTTCACTAATACCACAATTCCAATACATCAATTCTTCTTAGTCTTCCTAATTCACTTTATAGCTTTCATATGCATATGATGTGATTGAAAATACTACTGCTTGGGAAAAATGAAACAAGATATGTACCTCACACCACACACAAAAACAAACTCCAGATGGATCAAAGACTTAAATGTGAAACCTAGAACTATACAGTTT
>NW_006921630.1:12892509-12908857 GCF_000298275.1 Orycteropus afer afer
AAAATTAAATCCTTGACAACTTCAATAGTTTCTCTGTTTATCATGATGTTGTTTATTGGTCCAGTTGTGAGAATTTTTATGGTTTGTGTGTGTGTGTTGAGGTATAATCCATACTGAAGACTGTAGTCCTTCATCTTCATTAGTAAGTACTTCTAGTCCTCTTTACTTTCCACAAGCAAGGTTGTGTCATTTGCTTAGTGCAGGTTCTCTGATTCTTCCTCCAATCCTCATGCCGTGTTCTTCTTCATGTAGTACAGCTTCTCAGATTACCTGCTTAACATCCAGATTGAATAAATAAGGTGAAAGGATACAGCCCTGACACACACTTTTCCTGATTTTAAATCAAGCAACAGCACTTGTTCTGTTTGAATGACTGCCTCTTGGTCATTCATAGGCTATGCATAGGCTATGCATAGGCTCCTTAGCAGCACAATTAATGGTTCTGGAGTTATTTTTCTTTGCAATTATAACTTTTTATGATCCATACAGTCGAATGTCTTTGTATCATCAATAAAACACAGGTAAACATCTTTCTGGTATTCTCTGCTTTCAGCCAAGATACATCTGACATCAGCAGTGATATCCCTTATTCAAGTCCTCTTTGGAATCTGGCTTGAATTTCTTGCAGTTCCCTGTTGACACACGGATGCAACCATTTTGGAACTCTTTTCAGCAAAATTTTACTTGCATGTGATATTAATGATTTTGTTTGATAATTTCTGCATTCTGTTGGATCATCTTTCTTTTGAAGGGACACAAATATGGATCTCTTCCAGTTGGTTGGCCAGGTAGCTGTCTTCCAAATTTCTTGGCATAGACCAGTGAGTGATTCCAGTGTTGCATATGTTTGTTGAAACATCTCAATCGGTATTCAGTTAACTCCAGGAGTATTGTTTTTCATTCATGCCTTCAGTGCAGCTGGGATATATTCCTTCAATATCATAGGTTCTTGATCATATGCTATCTCCTGAAATGGTTGAATGTTAACCAATTCGTTTTGGTACAGTGACTCTGTATTCCTTTTGTCTTCTTTGCATCCTTCCTGTGTTATTTAGTATTTTGCACATAGAATCCTTCACTATTGTAAGTCTAGGCTTGTATTTTTTCCTAAGTTCTTCCACCTTGAGTATGCTTGTACTTCTTCCAGGATAGATTTATTCATTCTTCTGGCAGTCCATGGTATATTCAATATTCTTCACTAATGACATAATTCTAATGCATCAATTCTTCTTCAATCTTCCTAATTCACTTTATAGCTTTTGTATGCATATGATGTGATTGAAAATACTATAGCTTAGATCAGGTACCCCTAAGTCCTAAAGGTGATATCTTCGCTCTTGAACACTTTTAAGTGGTCATTTGCAGCAGGTTTGCCCAATGCAATATGTCGTTTGATTTCTTGACTGCTGCTTCTGTGGGCATTGATTCTGGATGTAGTGTGTTCTTGCCTTTTGATTTTCTAACTCTAGGTCTTTGGACATTTTGTTATAATACTTTACTTTATCTTCTCAAGCCACCCTTAGAAATCTTCTATTCAGCTGTTTTACTTCATCATCCATTTACTTTAGCTACTTCACATTCAAAAGCAAGTTTCAGTGTCTCTTCTGACATCGATTTCAGTGTTTTCTTCCTTTCCCACTTCTTTGATGATCTTTTGCTTTTTCATGTATGATACCTTTGATGTCACCTCACAACTTATCTGGTCTTTAGTCATTGTGTTTAATGTGTCAAATGTTTTCTTCAGATGGTCTTTAAATTCAGGTGGAATATACTCAAGATTGTACTTTGGTTGTCATGGACTTGTTTTTGTTTTCTTCAGCTTTAACCTGAACTTGCATTTGAGTAATTGATGGGTCTATTTTGCAGCTGGCCCCTGGTCTTGTGCCGATTGATAATATTGAGCCTCTCTATCATCTCTTTCCACAGATGTAGTCAATTTGATTCCTGTGTATTCCATCTGGTTAGGTCCACATGTATAGTCACCATTTGTGTTGTTAAAAAAAAAAAAAAAAAAAAAAGGTATTTACAATGAATAAGTTGTTGATCTTGTAAAATTCTAACATAAGATGTCCAGTGTCATTTATGTCACTAAGGCCATATTTTCCATCTACTGATCATTTTTCTTTCTTTTGCATTCCAATCACCAGTAATTATCAATGCATCTTGATTGCATGTTTGGTCGATTTCTGACTGCAGAAGTTGGTATAATCTTCAATTCCTTCATCTTTGGCATTAGGTGGTACATAAATTTGAATAATAGTCATATTAACTGGTCTTCCTTATAGATGTATGGATATTATTCTATCACTGATAATGTTGTATTTCAGGATAGTTCTTGAAATGTTCTTTTTGACAATGATTGCCAAACCATTCCTCTTCAAGTTGTCGTTCCTGGCATAGTAGACCATATGATTGTCCCATTCAAAATGGCTGATATCTATCCATTTCAGCTCAATGATTAATAATGAATTAATCAATTAATTCAAAAATAATTCTAATTTTTCTAGTTTCATACTTCATAGACTCCACATTTTGATTATTAATGTTAAAGCACTGGGCTGCTAACCAAAAGGTCAGTAGTTTGAACCCATGAACTGCTCCAGGAGAGAAAGATGAGGCAGCCTACTTCTGTAAAGATTTACAACGTTGGAAAACCTATGGGGGCAGTTCTACTCCGTCCTATAAGATTGCTTTGAGTTGGAAATGACTTGATGGCAGTAGGCTTGGTTTTTGATTTGGTAAATGTTTCTTCTCATTTTTGTCGTGTCACATCAGCAAATGAAAGTCCTGAAAGCTTTACTCTATTCATGTGATTAAGGCCAATTCTAGTTTGAGGAGAGGCTCTTCTCCAGTCATATTTCCAGTACCTTCTAACCTGAGGGGCTCATCTTCCTGCACTGTATCAGACAAAGTTCCACTGCTACTCATAATGCATTCATTGGCCAATTCTTTCTAGAAGTAGACCACCTGGTACTTCTTCCTAGTCTGTCCTAGTCTGTAAACTCCACTGAAACTTGTACAGCATGGATGACACTCCTGGTATTTGAAATACTGGTGGCATAGCTTTCAGTATCAAAGCAACACACAAGCCACCACAGTACCACAAACTGACAGACGAGCAGTGGTACAGAATGGTAGTAAGGATCAAATGAGCTAGTATAGATGCTGAAGTTCTTTGAAAACTGTTAAGGGGTATTTAAAAACTGGTATTTTTATTATTGCATGTCTGATTCATGGTGATCCTGTGCATAATGGTATCAGGCTGGTGTGATCCATGGCATTTTCACTGTCTGATTTCTTAGATGTAGATTGCCAGGCCTTTCTTTCTAGTCTGTGCTAGTTTACAAGCTCCACTGAAACCTACTAAGGTTCACAGCAGCATACAAGCCTCCACTAACAGACATGTGGTAGCTGCACATGAGCACACTGGTCAAGAATTGAGCACAAGTCTCCCACACAGAAAGCAAATGCTCTGTTACTGAACCATTAATGCCCCTGTCTAACAAATGGTACAAAGTTCCTAAGCAAGGACCAAGATTTCCCAAAGAAGAATCTTCAGTGGCTAATGCAGATGTCCAAGATCTTACCTGAACCTTGAGCTTCTTCCCTAACCTTCCACCACTGGCCATAAAGGATGAGGTATGGTTATCTTTTGACTGGACCATGAAAAGGAGTAAGGGAAAACAGACCCCAAAGTTCTACTCAGAATTGGAACACTACTCATCTAAAGAAAACATCATCTTCCATACAATGTGGAACCTCTGGAGACTTAGGATACACATTCATTCTGGTTGATTCAATCACATCACAAAATCTATGGAATTTAAGTGTCACCAAGAACTTTTGAAATCATTTGTTCCAATTCCTCACTTTACCGATAAAGAAATTTTGCCTACAAATCCTAAGCCATGGCCTCAAATCACATATCTAGTTAGTGACAAACTGAGTCTTCTGCTGTACTTATAGGTTTATATAAAAGTTTTGTTTCTATCATGTTCCCATCACCAACATCTTTTTAGAATGATCATTAGGGACTAACGTGGGTTCAAATCCCAGTCACCATTTATTAATTCTGTGACCTTATGTGAGTTATTGAAATCTCCATTTCTTTATTTGTCAAGTAAGGATCACAACATCTTTCTTAAAAGTTTGTTGTATGATAAAAAGGGTAATGTCTATCAAATAAATAGCAAAACTGTGCCTGGTTCCTGCTTCACTGCTCCCTCCCCACATGAATTTCCTATACTAACTATTGTAATGTTCTTTAATTTTTTAATTTATCATGGACTGTCAGAAGAACAAACACCTCTGTCTTCAAAGAAGTACAACCAGAACGCTACTTGGAAGCAAAGATGGCGAGATTTCATCTCATATACTTTGAACACATTATCAAGAAGGACCAGTACCTGGAGAAGAACATCATGCTAGGTAAAGTAGAAGATCAGAGAAAAAAGAGGAAGAACTTCAAGGAGATGGATTGACACAATGGCTGCAACAATGGGTTCAAACATAACAACTGGGAGGATGGCATAGGACTGGGCAGTGGTTTGTTCTGTTGTACGTGGGGTGACTATGAGCTGGAACCAACTAGATGGCACCTAACAACAGCAACAATGTTCTTTAAAACTAAACAGTGTATAAAGACCATTTTTTAAAACATCTCATTTGAAAAAGTAACTAAGAGAACTAATGCTCATGAAAGTTTCTTTTGGTATGGAAGTGGTGAAAAAAATAATCCTCCCTTCTGGTCTAAAAACCTGGCTGCACCAAAGCTCCCACTTTCCACATAATGTGCCCTTCTCAGTGGCAGCAGTCACTGTATAGCAATATATTATAGTAAAGTAGTGTAGAGCACAGAGGTGCACTATAGTATGTTTGCTTTCGCACCTCTGCACCTCTCCCACCAGGTACCGCTGAGTTCACTGATTCCAGCTGCTACTTTTTCCTTCCTTTCCTTCCAATCCTTGTTTCAGAATGTGTCTTGTCTGCGGACAGTTATCTCCCTTTATCAACACAAGAAAGAAACTGGTCCGAAGTGACGTTGGGTCCTCCCTCCTCACGGGACTGGAGTCCTCTTGTCCCCACACCTGACAGCCCATCTCCCTTCGCCAGCGTCCATCTCTTCCTCCATATGCCCCTTAGCGATTCACCTAGTCATCAACTTCTCACTTTCAGATCCCTGCGTTTCTGAAAAATATGGGACTGGACGAATTCTTCAGATGGGGCGGGCAGCCACCTCCTCTGATACCCTGACCCTTCCCGCAGCAAACACAGGCCCAAGGCCCAAGGGCTCTTTCTTTATGAGCAAAAAAAAAAAAAAATTGACTCGCTTTACTTTCCTGAAGGCGGTTCTGTCGTGCTCCAGGACGCAGTACCTCACGATCTCTGGTTGGGAATGCGCCCCAGAAGGATACACCAGCAGGACCAGCCTGGAGCGCAGAGGAGGCACATCCTATTGTAATGGGACTGTTAGCTGCCCCAGCCTAGCCCCTACGGGAATCCGACTCCCTCCCCCACCCCAGGGGGAGCCACTTCTCCAGCCTCAGAGGCCGCTACAGGAGCCGAGCACCACGAAGCCAAGGCGCCGCACTCTGCCTCCCCAGCCACCGCTGAATCCCCCTCGCTAGCAGCAGTCATGTTCCTTCTGGTGTCTGAAAAAGCGGGGACAGGCACCCTTTCCGCTCATTCCTGAGCTAGGGGTATGAAGTGAGGAAAGGAAACTTTCAGAGTTGAAATGGGGATTAGCTAGTCCTCTTGTGAAGTCTCCAAAAGCCCCCTGTGGTGGGGAAGGAGGATAAGGCCACTACTATCACATACCACCTATGAGAGTTAAGATAGGTTGGTTATCCCCACAAACACTCCAGGCGCACACAGACCCGCGCGCGTCCATCCCCAACCCGATCGCCAGACGCGCATAGGACCAGCGCAGGCAACGAGATGTGCGCACCAAGTTCCCTAGGTTCACCAGGCGGCCCCCTGCCCCGCCGCCTGCGACCCGTGCCCTCCCGCGGAGTGAGGTCCCACCAGACAGCCAGCGCCAGCAGCCAGGGGTGTGCGTGCTGCACAGTCGGCGCTCCGCAGGCGGCTCTCGCCTCCCACAGCTGCAGCCCGGGGTCCCTCGCCCGCTCACCAGATGGCCATCCTGCTCTTCGGGTAGTCCAGCCGCTCCAGGCAGCCGAGAAAGCGAGGTAGCGTGTGGGCAGCGTTGCGGGCGAGTATGGCCACGAGCACCGTGGGTCTCTGTATCGGTGATTCAGGGAAAACCACCACCTCCTCTTGGTCATCCTCCGAGTCCGGCTCGGCGGCAAAGCGCGCCCCACAGTCGCCGCGGAACAGAGCCGAGGAGAGAAGCAGCAGCGACCAGACGAGGGTGGCGGCGAGGCGTGCAGCCATGTTAAGGACTGGGTAGAGTGGCCGAGAGGTCTTGCAGTGAGCACAGAGCCAGGCTTCCCCAGGGGCATCCGAGGCCTGCGGGGAGGTGCTGGCGTGCGCCGCGGCTTCCGCGGCTCCCAGGGAGCAGAGCCAGCTGCACCCGACAGAGAAATGATGCCTAGTCGGCCGGCGCCCACACACTGCCACTGGGCTACTGGAGCTCCCAAAGCCCTCCCGCCGCCTCTGCCACTGCACCGTCCAGGCCCTGACACGGGTGTGCACCGCGAACCTGCCTCTGCCAGCCCTAGGTTGTGACTTAAGCTCTAGACAGTGATGTCTGTGGGCTGTTTGTCCTGAGCTCTGCGCTGCGGAAAGTTCCTCTAGTCCAGACTCAGCTTGTACAGCTGAGGTCTGTGGCTTCTCCCAGAGACGTGAGGTGTGGCCGTGTCTGCCAATGGGCGTGTGTGTGTGTGTGTGTGTGTGTGTACACATAACGGTACAACCCCAAGAAAATTTATTCTGCTTTTGCAAACCGCAGTCTAAAGTCCTTCACAGTGATGCAATGTATCCACTTTTTCATAATGCATCTATTGACTACATGAGTAGCATTCTAAAATGGAAAGTCACCCCTACCATTCATGACTATAAGAAACGATTTTTAACTCCCATAAAGGCAGAATGCTTGCATTTCTTTATACAATCAACCTCTCTTGAATTTCATCCTTGAATTGACCACAGATAACACCAGGTTGGGAGAATTAGAGAATTTTAGAGCCAGATCGAACTCCTGAAATTAAAAGGAAACCCCTGGTGGAACAGTGTTCTGAAGTCACACACTACCTGCCAATATGAGGTCCTGAGTTTCCTGACAGGATGGTGTGTAAAAGAGGAGCTTTGGTTAGGTGATTTTCTTTTTCATTAATGATCCAAAGTAATTTCCAAACTTGTGCCAAAGAAACTAATAAAGCATAACAAAGGGAGAAAAAACATACATGTTGGAAAAAGAGAAGAGAGACAGGAGAGGTGGAGGAAGAAAACAACTAGCACATAAAATGAAATCGCTAGGATACACTGCTGAAGGATATTTACTTTTGAGGATAACATAGGAAAAAATGAGTAAAGAAAATAGAATTTCTTCTTTGTGAAGCTGTGTAGCCTTTGATGTATCTGTGTGCAAGGTGAATTGATGTCACTGAACATTCATGACCTTCAACCCCAACTTGCCCTCAGCTCTGTCCCAGTCTTTTAACTCCTCCGGACAGCAATTGCCTAAGGCACTTGACTGCTAACCGGAAGGCTGGCAGTTCAAATCCACCAGCCTGTCCTCAGAAGGAAGGTTGGGCAATCTACTTCTGTAGTGATACTGCCTCGGAAACCCAAGGAGGGGTCGCTATGAGTCGGGTCCAACTCAACAGCACATAACAACAACAACTCTCCTCCAAATCACTCATTTCCCTCAGAAAAAAAATCTCTCCTCCTTCAATTAACTGCCTCAACATCCTTGTCCCTAACATTCCCACCCAGGACCCCATTCAAGATAGGGTCTTTGATCCCATCCTCTCTCTTTTGGTTCATAACTATTCTCATCATATATCTCCACTCTATTAAATCTTCAACTGGTCCCATTCTGCTAGCTAGAAACTTGGTCAGGTCTCTCCTATCCTTAAAAAAAAAAAAAAAAATCATTTTTTAAAATTATATTTCCTTCTAGAAACCCCTCCCCCTCTTGGCTTAGCTCCTTGCAAGAGCTATCTCCACTCTTCACTTCCCATCTTCCCCCACCGCTGTGCATATTATTTCATCCCTCTCAACTTCTCTGTTCCAAAGCCCACAGACAACCTCAGTATCCACAGAATCAGTGAACTCTTCATTTCTCACCTTCCTGGTCATCTGCTACCTAATCTTTCCTCCTCAGTCTCCTCTGATTCTACTTGCCTGCCAACCCCTCCAGTGTATGTTTTCCCAGGGTCTCATTCTTAGCCCTCCAAGCTTTTCACTCTGCATGGTCTCCATGGGTGATTTCATCTTCCAGATTCATGCCTCCTGCCCTACCTTATTCTCCATGTTCAGACTTTTCTTTCCAATGGTCTATAGACATTTCCTTCCCCTCCATTCTCCTTAGGAAACATCTCTGCTCTCACAGGCTCACAGTCTAATGGGGAGGGTTGAGAGTTAAACGACTAGCTACAGTGGAGCCACGGAGGAAGGCATGGACACATCTACAGGAGAGATGGTGATGGTGGGACCTTGGAAATGTTTCATGGAACTGATCTCCAGTTTGCTCTGTCCATGAGTTTCTATTTTCCATTCTTTGCCTACTTCCCACTTGCCTTTCAAGACTAAGATCCCCTTTTCTCAGCAAGGCATGGCTTAATATTTATCATTTGTTCACCTTTCTGCAAAGAAAGGGAATTTAAAGCTAGGAACCCCATTTCTGTCTTAATTTCCTTCTATTAATGAAGGCTTCTCTGAAGTCAACAGCTTATCGGTTTTCTGCAAGAATGATTAGGCACTTGAAACTATGCTGTTTTTGGCTTCCCAATGGTCACTAATAACACTGTGATATTTTAATCAGCTCTGCACCATTCTGCTAAAATAATTATAGCCTGTTCTGTAGATGAAATCAGAAGTTTCCCACCCATATAACTTGCCAAACACCTACTAGAAACTTTTAGTCAATTTAGAGTGCCTATTTAATCACTGAGAGTATTGAGGTCATGACAGGGTGTGTAATAGGAGAAGACCATTTAAATACCAAGGGGAAAAAAGCTTGGGGAAAATTAAATCATCATCTTACTAACAGATTGGTTCCATAAGTTCTTCAGAAGTCAGTGACATGGATCTTAGATGGTATTTTTTCATAGCATCAATGTTATAAAATGGTTCATTTATAAAAGCTCATTTACAAATAAAAGCCAATTATATGTTTCAATCTATCTCGCTTGTAAAGCTCTTTCTATAGAAATTTGGTTGAATTGACAGTCAGGGTTCCATATATACATCTCCTTGTCTCTGCTGCACCTATGTGCATGGTCAAAGTAAGCACATTCCCTCACCTCACCTCCCCACATTGTTTCAGTACAAAGGGTTTTCTTCTGGGTCAACAAAACCTCTTTAACACTCACTCTCCTGGGTACAGGACCTCTGGAGGTAGGCAGAAGGCTTCTTTCAGGAAAGCTCTTCAACCACTAAAAAAGGGAAGGAAGTAAATGCTTTTGGGACACTCTGATATGCTAGAAAGAGCAATAAATACTTGGAGTAGAAACTGAATTTTTGTCTTACTTGTGTCATTTACTCTTTGTGACCCTGGAGACTTGATCTGTCTCAGCATAAATTTCTTCTTCTCCTTCTCCTTTTCCTTCTTCTTCTTCTTTTCAAATTAAATGCCTGCCTGATTTTTTTTTTTTTCATCCAATAAACATTTATGAAGTTACTAAATGCTAATTATTTATGTACTGGGCATTTAAATATTTCTCCCATGGAAAGAGGTGGAGATGCTGTCCTGACCCATACAGCTCTGTTGGGCCAGATTGGCAGAGGAAGCATCTTGGCTGAATCATCAGGGCTTGTTTCTTCTGTACCAAATAATCTTTCTTTCACTACCTAGATTATGTTATTCCCTTTTCTTAGCCAGCCCCAAATCCTACAATGTAAAATTAATTTGAATTGACACATTTTGACCTGTAAACCTTAAGAGAAGAACACCAGGCAATGTCTTCTGTCATTCTACATTTGTGTGAATTAATTAAATCAGATTTCATAGACTTAGCACCAAAATCAAGATGCACTATATGGAGCTTTCACGAAGGGGACTGAATGGGACCCTTCATATGGTGCCTGGGATAGACCCTTTGATGATAGACAAGTCCTATGTATTTCTATATGTAGACTTAAGGGCTCTCAGTCCTAGAGACAGAAAAAAATAGGGGTAGGAGGTAGAAGCATAATGACTGGGTTGAAAGGGCTAAAATTAAACTGTTTCAATTACAAAGTTTTGTCTATACTCTTTCTTCCAAGAATTATATAATAGTTACTATAGAAAAAAATGTTTTCCAATTCCAAATAAGTTTATATAAATTTAAAATACACCTTATGTTTCATTGAAGAAAAATAGATATGTCCTTTTCATTGCATTCACTTATTCATTTCAAACAACATTTACCCAGTGCCTATTCTATAGAAAGGTATAGGTACTAGAAATTCATAGATAATTAAGATGTATCATATAAATGAATGAATATCATAAATTGTTACATGTGTGTTAGGGTGAAAAAAAAGAGCATAAGGAAAGAAATGGAAATGGTTAGGGAATATTTTTTAAAGAGATGTCTTTGAAGTGAATATTGAAAAATGGGTAACTGTGGTTTAGGAAAAGGACAGTGGATGGAAGAGGAGGAAGAGGTTGGAATTCCAGGTAGACAGAACAGCAGAAGTGAAGGAATGAAACAGCATGGCTTACTGGAGAAAGTGCAATGAGTTAGCATGGCTGGTGGGTAGGATAGGAAGTGAAAAGATAAGAAGCTGGAAAATTATATGATTTTATATAATCCTATATGTAATAGTTTACTTAAAAATCAACAGTCTGGTTCAGATTCTTGGAAAGGAAAAGAAAAATCAGCCAAATATTTGATTGTTTGGCCTACACAGTGCTTTTAAATATACAACCTTTCTTTAAACTCAGGGATTTTGAATTTGTTTGAGGTTAAATATTTTATTTTAAAAATACAGTCCTTCATTTTATTATCTAAAACAGTAGTTCCTAATACTTTTTAGCATAAGGACCCTTTTTAACATCAAAAAATTTTGAAGAACCCCATGCATAGTAATAGTTGTAATTTTAGTAACTATCAGAAGTACATAATCATCTGCTCTGGACTCAGATCCTGTGACAAGGAGACCCTGGGACAATCCTGCATATAGGCCACAGAGTCTGTTAGATGTTGCTCTTTGCTTGGGATGAGATGGGATTGATAGACTGTTGCTGGTGTTCCTGGAGTCTATAATAGCACAGTGTCTTTGGTGTTCTGAATGTTGGCCTTACTGCTTTACAAAAAGATCCTATTAATTAATTGAAGGCTGCCAAAGATATTGGCAGATTTCTGATATTGGCAGATTTCTTGAATGCATATTAAATATGTGTGCATTTTATTAATCTTAACTCCGTATATAAATTTTGGAAAACAGTTATCCACGTGTGTGGGACACAGGGCCAATTTAATTAGTCTCCAGACAAAACTTGGTGCAGAAGTGGATTCTACAATCTTTGCCCAACTTTGTTACCCATTAGGGAATCCAAGAACCACTGGTGGGGAATTACCCAATTATTTTATAGAAAATAAAGCCTGGGAAGCACTAATTTGTGATATTTTTTTCTTAATCAGTCCCTGAAGTAAAATTAAAAGTTACTAATGTTAGGTAAAATCTTGCTTTTATTTTCTATTCTCACTTAATTATTTAAAAATGGCATTTGATAAATATCATAAGTTTTACACTCAGATTCCATGCCTGTTTCTCATTCTACAGAATTTCTTTATATATGAGGTTTAATATTTAAAAGTTTATGTTAAAGATTCATTTCTTATTTTTTAGTTTCTTAAAGAGATAACTGATACATTAAATGATTCTAAAAATCATTGCAGCAATATGGAACTATCAAAAATGCAAGCTGGATTCAGAAGAGGATGTGGAACGAGGGATCTTGACTGGAAGCAAACAATACCAGAAAGCTGTTTACCTATGCTTTATTGACTATGCACAGATGTTTGACTACGTGGATCATAACAAATTATAGATAACATCACAAAGAATGGAAATTTCAGAACACTTAATTGTGCTCATGAGGAACATACACACAGACCAAGAGGCAGCTGTTTGAATAGAAAAAGGGGATAGTGCATAGTTTAAAATCTGAAAAAGTATGTGTCAGGGTTGTATCTTTTCACCATACTTACTCAATCTGCATGCTAAGGAAGTAATCTGAAAAGCTGTACTCTACGAAGAATGGAGCATCAAGATTGGAGGAAGACTCATTAACAACAAAGTAAAGATGACTTAAATCACTTACTGATGAAGATCAAAGACTGCAGTCTTCAGAATGGATTACATCTCAACACAAAGAAAACAAAAATCTTTACAACTGGACCAATAAGTGACATCATGACAAATGGAGAAAAGATTGAAGTTGTCAAGGATTTCAATTTAGTTGGATCCACAATCAACGACTATGGAAGCAGCGGTCAAGAAATTAGACAACCTGTTGCATCCGGCAAATCTGCTACAAAACACCTCTTTAAAGTGTTAAAGAGCAAAGATGTTACTTTGAAGACTAAGATGTGCCTGACCCAAGCTACTGTCTTTTCAATAGCCTCATATACATATGAAAGCTGGACAATGAATAAGGAAGACCACAGAAGAATTGATGCATTTGAATTGTGGTGACTTTGAAGAGTATTGAATATACTTGGACTTCCAGATGAACGAATAAATCTGTCTTGAAAGAAGTACAGCCAGAATGCTCCTTAGAAGTGAGAATGGACAGACTTCATCTCTCACACTTTAGTCATGTTATCAGAAGGAAGCAGTCCCTAGAGAAGGATATCATGCTGGGTAAAATAGAGGGCCAGCAAAAAGGGGAAGGCCCTCAATGATTGACACAGTGGCTGTAACAATGAGCTTTAGCATGGCAATGGTTGTGAGGATGGCGTGGGACTGCTCAGTGTTTCATTCTGTTGTTCATAGGGTTGCTATGGGTCACCAACTTGATGGCACTCAACAACTAACAACAAGATAAAGAAGACAATCACAAAGGACCACATATTATATAATTATATTTTTATAAAATGTCCAGAATAGGCAAATCTCTAGAGATAGAAAGTAGATTAGGGCTGGAGGTACTGTGGAGAAATGGGGAATGACTCATTTCTTTCTTTTCCTTCCCTTTCTTTGTTCTTTGCTCTCCTTCCTTACATTGTATGAATCTTTATCAATCTTCTATTGATGGATATTTTGGTTGTCCTACTCTTTTACTAAGGCACCTTGATGGCTGCAGAGGTAAAGCAGCTCAGTGGTTAACCAAATGGTTGGCTGTTCAATTCCACCCAGCCACTGTGCAAGAAACCTATAAAGATTCCTAAACCCAAATCCACTGTCCTTGAGTTGATCTGGACTCATAGCAATCCTATAGGACAGAGTAGAACTGCCCCATAGACTTTCCAAGGCTGTAAATCTTTATGAGAGCAGACTCTTTCTCCTGCAAAGCAGTTAGTGTGCTCGAACTGCTGACCTTTTGGTTATCAACCAAGGCAGCTCTATTCTATGACATGGGATCACTAGTCAAAACTCAAGGGCACATCACAACAACATTTTTTTACTATTGCAACCAGTGCTGATATGAATATTTTTGTATATATCTCCTGGTCTGCAAGGCAGTATTTCTCAAACATTTTTTTTTACTATACTTTCAGTTAAAAATATATTTGACATTGTGAGACAATACAAATACTATATAAATGAAATAAACTTTTCATGAAATAATAGTTCAATTAGTTTAATCATATGCAATGCACATTATGTTTTCTATTTTATTTTAAATAAGTCATTTTTTTCTAAAAAATGATATCAACTTATTCAATTTATTTCACAACCTGGCCCTTAATTTAAAAATATGGCTCTAGGATACATACTTGGGAGAATTGCTGGTCATAGAATTTGTGCACCTTTCCTTTGTTTTCTCTACCTTTCAGTCAACTGTTGGTTTTTGTTGTCAATATAATGAGTATGATGGTGGTATCTTCTTAATTCAATTTGCATTTGCTCACTCTCCTAATGAAGATGAACATCATCAAACGTTTGCTGGCCATTTATGTCTTTTCTTCTGCTCATATCCACTTTTTTTGAGTAGGATGTTTTATTTTAGTTCTAAACTGATTTATAGGAGTTCTGTATATAGTTTGAATAATTATGTGTTGCATATGATTTCAGATCTGTCTTTTTTCCCCATTCTCTTTCTGTCAGAAATTCTTTATTGAAATATTGCTAAATTTATAATACTTTTCATATGATTTGTTCTTTTTGTGTCTTGCTTAAACAATCCTTCTCTACCTTGGGATCATAAAAAAATTCTTCTACATATTTTCTGAAAGTTTTAAGTTGTTTGCCTTTCACGTAAGCCTCTATCTAGAATTTATTTTGTTTATGGTCCAAGTTAGAAATCAAATTTCTTTCTTTCTTTCTTTTTACTATAAATAACCAATTGTCTCAGCACCATTTATTAATAGTCTATTCTTTTTTCCCTTGCCCTCATCTGCAATTCCATCTCTGTCCTTATTTTCATAGGTCTGTTCTCTCCTTGTTTTGGTCAATTGATTTATTTGTCTATCCTTGTACTAAGATCACATAATCTTAATCACAGATCTTTATAGTAAGTTCTTGACTTTGTTCTTCAAAAACATTTTGGTTAGTTTGGTTCTTTATGCTAACATTTCAGATGAGCTTGCCAGGTACTAAGATACTCCTTGTTGGGATCTTGATTAGAATTGCTAGACTCTATAAATCAATTTGATGGAAATTTGTATCTTTATAATATTGAATCTTTCTCTCCAGAAGCATAATATGTCTGCCCATTTATTTCAGCCTTGTTTGATGACCTTCAAAAACATTTGCAATACTTTCCCTAAAGGTCTTGCTCATTTTTATCCTTACTTTTGTTGTTGTTTTTGTTCTAACTATATGCAGTACTTTGTAAAAATTAAATATACTATAACCTGATCTTGTAAATACAGAATTTAGATCATGCTCCTGAATTTATGAGAAACTAGAGAAAACATCTTCTGGATCATTCTGAGTTCTTTTTTGTATGATGAAAATCCTTCACATGCCTTTATACACATAAACAGTAAAATGTCATAGCATTCTGAATATTTTACTGAGATTAACGTATTTTAAAAGGTCAGCAGTTTGAACCCACCAGCTGCTCTGCCAGAGAAAGATGGGGCAGTCTGCCTCTGTAAAGTTTATAGCCTTGGAAACCCCATGGGGGCAGTTCTACTCTGTCCTATAGGGACACCATGAGTCAGAAATGACATAATGGCAGTGTGTTTCATTTGGTTTTAACACATCTCACTTATACTCCTTGAAACACAGAGGACAGAAAATTGTGTGCTTTTTATAAAAAAGAAGAAACAAGACCATTCTTACAATGAGTGAATGAAAAGCTAATCCAGAATGCTAGCCTATAGTTTTCATCCTTTGGGGATGTTGTCTTATACAACACTGTGCTATGTAAAAGCTTTTTTTTTAAAAAAAAACACAATGAAGATTCACATCACACTTCAATGCTGGCTTTTCCTCTTAGGACTCTAATTGAATTAATATGTCTCTCTCTACCTGGACAGTACAGATTTTTGTTAGGAATGAAATAGCCTGGCTAAGGATATCAAATTGGGAAATCAGTAGAGCAAGTGTCAGATGACAGTGAATTTGATTAAATCCAGTATACTCAGGGGAAATTTTATTTTTTGTTACTTACTTAGCTCTTTTTCCTAACAACTTTGGTTCTCTAATATAGTAAATTATTGAAGCATTTATGAAAGGAGAAATCCTTCAGTCTACAGAACCTGAAACTCAAAACTGTTCTCTCACAGAATCCACTTTAGATCGCCACAATAGCCATGTTGATTCTATACTCTAAACACAAAGTTGTTTGAGTGTTCCCAAATCCCTTGCCTTCATTCTTAGCCATTCCCAATTACCAACACCTGTTTTCAAACTTGTACTGCTTCACCCGGAAGCCAAGAGCCACTGCATTTTCATCCTTCAGCTAGTTTTGAGTAGACAATGCCATTAACAGCGAGAAGCATTTATTATTCACTTATAAAGATCATCTATGAAGAAAGCAAAAGGTCATTAAAAAAACAGGAAAGGAAGAAAAGACCAAAGTGGATATCAGAGGAGACTCTGAAACTTGCCCTTGAGTGGA
>NW_006921630.1:12910642-12911533 GCF_000298275.1 Orycteropus afer afer
CAGGCAGTGTTTTGTTCTGTGTACATAAGGTCACTATGAGTCAGAGATGACTTGATGGGACATAACAACAACAACATAAATATCATACTTTTCCTAAGCAGCAATATTTAATACATTTGTCAAAATGTTAGCAATAGCATGCTTGTAGTTTTTTTTTTTCAGTTTTCCCTTTATTCTTCTAGAGCTTTTTTTTATTTTTCTTATTTTTTCATAACCTTAAACTGAAATCTTCCCCTGAAAATGTTTAAGTCTTGTTCATATAGTACCTAATCCCACTGGACCTCCTTTCCCACTACTTCTATTAGGAACAAAATGCTCTTAATGCTTTTATAAATACCATCGTCTGAGCTGATTTGGATCTTTGAGTCAGAGAAAATTTATTCACTTCCAATTACTTGAGTTAGTGCCAGTGTTCAGTGCTTCAAAGAACCTACTAATTTCAGTGCCATTTGCTTCTTTGGGGCTTAGCAGCTACATGTGGAAGCAAAGGTTAATGACGTCATTCCGATGTAATATATTCTAGGGCAATTTATGAATCTTCATGTGTGGTTTTCCATTACATTCAAGAATTGATGCACTCCTTCCTTACTCTCGTTTGTTTTAATAAGAATTCTTTTTCTCTCCTTGACTTTTTGTGCTTTTATGAGCAGTTTAGTATTATGTTCTATATGGATATGCTTTTAGAAACTCATAGCAAGTGATATATTCAACTTGGGGGGTGAGAGGTGGGAAATCTCTGTTTAATTTTGCTTCATTCAGTAAGTAAGTAATCAATGATTCTAAGCCTGTTGTTGTTGTTGTTATATGCCATCGAGTCAGCCCTGACTCATAGCGACCCCTCCTTGGGTTTCCGAGGCAGTATCACTACGGAAGTAGGATTGCCCAACCTTC
>NW_006921630.1:12919697-12920553 GCF_000298275.1 Orycteropus afer afer
AAAGGTTTACTTTATCCATATCATTAAGGTTGGTTCTACTCTGATGATGCAGCTCTTTCCCAGTCATATTTTTAAAGCCTTCCAACCTAAGTGGCTCATCCTCCTACACTGTATCAGACAGTGTTTCTGGCCTATTCATATAGTTGCCTAGTATTATAACAGACAGTGTTTCTCTGCTATTCATGAGGTTTTCTCTGGCCAATTATTTGAGAAATGGATGGCCTCTTCCTTCTTCCTAGTCTGTCACAGTCTGCAAGCCATGCTGAATCCTGTGGAACCCTACTGGCATTTGAAACACTGGTGGCACAGCCTCAAGGCTTACAGTAATATGCCACCACAGTATGACCAACTGACAGACAAGTTTGTCTCGCTTAGCTGTTCAAAACCTCTCTACCCTCCCCTTACCTGGATCCCTCTGCTGCTTGCTCCCTCTCTCCTGGATGCTCTGGCTTTCCTTTCATTTCCTCTCCTTTTTTCCCACCACTTGGGGATTGGGTCTGAGTCCTTCCCCTTACCTTTATTCCTCTGCCACTTGCTTGCTCTCTTCTGGACCAAGCCTCTGTTAGAAGAAGTATAATAGGCATTTTCCTATTTATTGCTTTCTTTTTTAGCTGCCTAGAATCAAATCTCCTTCGGATTCAGGTATCATACTCTATCATGGATACTATGATATCCATAGGGGATATAGGGGAACAGAGTGCCCTGCCTTCCACTGCAGAAGCAAAGTAGGGCAAAGCTTTCATCTCTCTGCCCAATGGCAGGTGTCCAGGAGTTAGGGAGGATGAGAGCTAGACTCATCCAGTTGGACTCACCAACCTAGAACTTTGTAGCCAAAAATATCGTCTATCCTGGTGAA
>NW_006921630.1:12921003-12923896 GCF_000298275.1 Orycteropus afer afer
CCCAGATGTTGAAAGGAGACAAGGACCTTCCATCAGAGCTGACAGACAGAAAGACTTCTTCTACCTGGCGCTCTGAATTCAGACTCCTCCTAAACTGTGAGAGAATAAATTTGTTAAAGCCATCCACTTGTGATATTTCTGTTATAGCAACACTAGATAACTAAGACAATGTCTTTCCTGGATTTTTGCCTAGTTATATCAATTGTTGAGAGAAGGGTGTTGAAATCTTTAACTTTTCCACAGTAGATGGATCCTGATAGAATGTTATTGCTGTCAGGTACTATTGAGTTGGTTTTGACTCATAGCAACCCTATGTACAAAAGAAAAAAATACTCCCAGGTCCTGTACCATCCTCACAATTGTTACTATGCTTGAGTCCATCATTTCAGCCACTGAAAGAATAGGAGAAACATATGGAACAGAACTTCAACTTCCAAAAAAAACAGACTTACTGGACTAGTTGAGACAGAAGGACTCCTCAAGACTATTACCCTGAAATAGTCTTTAAATTTTAAACTGAAACTAGCCCATGAGGTCACCTTTTAGCTAAATAAGTGATAAGGTCACAAAATTAAGAATGTCACTTGTGAGAACTGCACTCCTTTGAAAAAATCATCTCTGTGAAACCAAAAGTCAATAATTACTTTAAAATAAAGATGAGAATATAAGGGGGCAGGGAATCTCGATTGATAGAAACAGATAACCAGGATGGAAATATTGAGAATGTTGATGCTTTGTGAGGAATGTAAACAGCATCACTGAACAATTTATGTAGAAATTGTTGAGTGGAAACTGAAATTTCTCTTCACTGAAAACACAATACAATACCATTAAATTTTTTTTAAGTGATTGTGGCATTATGTAAAACCTCCTTTAATTCTGTCAGTTCTTACTTCATGTGTTTTGAAGATCTGTTATTAGACAGATAGCTATTTATGATTGTTACATTATCCCTTTTATCATTATGGGATTTGTCACTTCATTTCTGACAATACATCTTTTGGAATCTATTTTACCTAATAATAATATAGTCATTTTAGCCTTCTTCTGCTTACTTTTTGCATATATTTTTTCCATCCATTTACTTTCAATTATATTAAAATATATCTGTTTTTATATTTAAAGTGTATTTCTTATATACAGTGTATGTTTGGGTCATGCTTTCTGTCAATGCAGTTATTGATAGGATTAGAATTTGTCTTACCATTTTATTTTTTGCTTATTTGTTGCTTCCTTTTCCTTCTTTTCTGCATTATTTTTGATTGCTTGAGTGTTTTTAGAATATAATTTAAATTTCCCCAGTAGCTTTTTAGTTATACTTCTTTGTTTTTTTGTGTTTTGTCTTTTTAGTGGTTGCCCTAGAAACCAGTTTCCAGTCCCAGTCTCCTCTGGGAGTGAGCTGTTGTTAGCCCTTCACTGACCCACGTCCCCCAGTCTCGAGCCCGTGCACACCCTCTGAGGGTGCCGGCACAGTAGGGAGTTGGGAGGTTGATGGCCCCAAAAGTACCAGAAGAGTCCAGGACCTTCCCACAGAGCCATGTGGAGAGAGAAACCTCCCAGAGAGCCAGTGCCTGGAATTCAGATGTCTAGCCTCCAGAAGATATCTGAGTAACCCCAAGGACACTCTGGACCTGGACAACTGAAAAGGTGCAACATTCCCCTTGTTACTCTTATGCCCCACAGCCACGTGGTGAACAGAGAATAGATCACCCCCCACTCCCACCCACCTTCTGGGCCCATAGGAACTCCAGCTCATTCTGTGTGCTTGGACGGAGCCTGGGTGCCCTGCCCTGCCCTCCCCCATTTTTTTTAAATCTTTCTTTTTTCTGGTTTTTAGTTTGCTTGCTTTTGTCTGTTTTAAAACTACTACTATTATTAATACTTTTGTTATTTTTACTATTATTCCCCTACCAGGTCCTAGTTTTCAGCTTTTTCTTTTCCCTGTTCTTGGTTGCAAAATATTTCTCTTCTTTCTTCTCATGGTTAACCCCATTCCTTGTTTTTCTTTTTGCATTTTTCCCATTTTTTCTTCATTTTTCTCCTTCTCTGCCTTTTTTCTTTTATTGCCCTATCCCCAGATAGTGCAGGTTTTTTTTTTTTTTTTTCCACTGACCTTCTTGTTTGGAGGGCACAGCCATTTTGATTGTTTACACGTGGAAGCCATTTTGGATATTTAAAGTGACCGAGGGTGCAGCCATTTTTAATGTTTACAAGTGGCAACTATTTTGGATTTTAAAGTGATAGCATTCTCATTTGGATTTCAAGGACCTAAGAACAGGCAGAGAGGCGGTAAGCAGGGAGAGGACAGAAAAGGCAAAGGGGACTGGAACAAATCGAGGAGTTAGCCACAGGGATCCAGGTAAGGGTGGTTGGAGGGGTTTCCAAAAGCTAAGGGAGACAAACTTGTCTGTCGGTTTGTCCTACTGTGGTGACGTGCTGCTGTGAGACTTGAGGCTGAGCCACTGGTGTTTCAAACCCAGTGGAGTGCACCTGTTGCACAGGTATCAGCCCGGCTTGCAGACTGAGACAGAGACTAGGAAGAAGGAGGAGGCCATCCACTTCTCAAAGAAATGGCCAGGGAAAACCTCATGAATAGCGGAGAAACACTGTCTTATACATTACTGTGCAACTTTATGAATAGTCCAGGAATATTGTCCAATATAGAGGAGGAAGATGAGTCAATTTGCTTAGAAAGCTCTCAAAGTAGGACTGGGAAAGAGCTGCATTATCAGAGTAAAATCAGCCATACTCACATGGATAAGGTAAAGCTTTCTAGATCTCCATTTGCTGATGTGACACCACTCAAATTGAGGAGAAATGGCAACATCCATTAATAATTGGAACATGGAATGTATGAAGTATGAATCTAGGAAAATTGGAAGTTGTCAAAAAT
>NW_006921630.1:12936570-12940505 GCF_000298275.1 Orycteropus afer afer
TTAGGCGCTATGTCACCAGAGCTCCAGTTACAACAAGTGCTTTAAAATCCTTATCTGTTAGTTCCAACATCTGATTTACCTCAGGATTACACTCTAGAGAATGGGATCAATTTTCTTTCTTCATTTTGTGTGATAGATAACTATGAATTGCATTTGGACTTTATAAATATTAAACTGTGGGTATTCTGGGTTTTATTATTTTTCTCTGATAAATTATTGTATTGGTAGATTATTTTCTGGTTTTGAACTGAAAACTCTAGTACTTTAGGGGGCAGTTCTAGCCTCAGTACACATCTTTTGTTCTTAACTGAGCTGCTTTGTGTGTTTTATTTAGGATCTGTCAGAGATGTAGGTAGACAGAGTTTGGGGATACTGCTCTTTGGCTCTTTGCTTTGTGGGATTCTTCAATTTCTTGCATTCAAGATTTCCTGGCTTTACTTTTCTGTTTCACCTCAAGCAGAGAAACCGAGCTGTTGCTGAGCCCGACTCTTGTACAGCACTTGCCCCATGCTAAACGCCAAGAATATGGGGACCTGGTAGTGTTCCCCACCAACCCTGCTCTGAGTAAGCTTACTCTACCTACCAGTCTATCTACTTCTACTGAAGTTCAGTACGTTCATGTAGTTGGTTTTCGTACGATGTTCAAGTTTCAGAATTGTCCTCGGAAGGAAGGTTGGGCAATCCTACTTCCGTAGTGATACTGCCTCGGAAACCCAAGGAGGGGTCGCTATGAGTCGAGTCCGATTCGATAGCACATAACAACAACAACATAGGTTTTTCCCAGTGGCATCTTAGTCATATCTAGAAGTAGATGTTCTCCCAGCCTGGCACTCTGAATCTTGCCCTGATTAATGCAATAGTCTCCTTACTGTTCCCTGCTTCCACCCTTGCCCCTCTATGATCTATTCTAAACACATCAAAGAGATTCTGTTCAACTGTAACAGGAGCCTCCAGTGGCTCTGCATTTCACTCATAGTAAATCCAAAATGCTTAAAATGTCATCTGCCAAAGCTATGTATGGTCATGCATATATCCGCATTTGCCTCCCTGTACCTTTTTGTATGTGCTATAAAAATGTCCACATGCATTACAAAGATAACAGGGGACAAAATTAGGACAACATCTTAGCCACAACTACACACCTTGAGTGAGTGAGTCCCTAAGCCTATGGGCTCAGGACAATGATCAAGGGGCACATCAAGCTCAACTGGCACAGCATAGTACACACAAACATTGTCCTACATTCTACTTTGGTGGGTAGTGACTGAGGTGTTTGTTTTGTTTTTTGTTTTTGTGATTTGGGTGAAAGTTTACAGGGCAAATTCATTTTCCATACAGGAGTTCATACACATTTTGTCTCATGACATTGACTGCAATTTCCTACAATGTAACAGCTCTCTTCCCACTTTCTCCCTATGGTTACCTCTTTCCTGAGTCCTTCCCTTCCACACATCCCCCATTCCCAGTTGTCTCCTTGTGCGAACACTGCCCCTCAGTTCTCCCATAACTGATTGCTCCAAGGAGTATCTATCTAATGTAAATGTTCACCCCATATGCCTGTCTATTTGTTTGGCTGGAAGCCACAGAAGTGAGTTCAATTCCAGACCTGAAGGATAGCTAGGGGCTATAGTCTCAGGGATCTCACCAGGCTCTATCAGACCAGCAAATCTGGTCTTTTTTTTTTATGATTTTGAGTTTTGTTCCACAGGTGACTGAGGTTTTAAAGCTTGAGAGTGGTCATCTAACATGCAACTATTGGTCTCTCCTCACCTGGAGCAAAGAAGAGTGAACAAAATTAAAGACGCAGGGAACCAATTAGTCAAAAGGACTACTGGACAATGTGAACCTGAGTTAACATGACCCTGAGACCAGAAGAACTATTGCCTGATTACCAATGCAATCACTCAGAATAGGATCAAATTGGAGATCCTAGATAGAATGGGAGAAAAAATGTGGAACAAAATTCAAAAACATAAAAAAACATCAGGATTGCTGGTCAGATAGACTGGTGGAACCCCTGAGACTATTATTAGTGAAATGGTCACCCTTTGGGTATGGAATTGACTCACTCCTGTGGCTTTACTCTCAGCCAAACGACAGATTGGGCTATGAGCTGAACAAGTACACCAAAGATAATTACTCCTTAGAACAGTTAACCATGGGAGATCAGAAGGGGAGCATTTGCACAAAGAAAAAGCTAGAGAGGCAGGAATGCATAGGCAAGAAGGACACAGGGAAAGGGTAACCACACAGAGGAAATGGGAAGAGAGTTGTTACATTGTGGGGATTGTAATTAGTGCTAGGAAACAAAATGTGTATGAACTGCTAAGTATAAAATGAATCTGCTTTGTAAAATTTCACCCAAATCACAATAAAAAGTTTTCTTTCTTTTTTTTTTTTAAACAAACAAACAACCCAAAGTGCTTAAAATGTCCTACTCTGACTGTCTGAAACTTCTTGTTCTTGGCTTCCAAGTCACATACCTTTTGCTTGTTTGCATCCTGCCTTTCTGACCACTTATTCAACAACTTGTTTGCTCTTGCTCCTCCAATCCTAAATGGTGTGTCCACCCTAAAAATGTATCCTTGGCGTTAACCTTTTACGACAGGGCATTGAATGTGGCTTTTCCTTTGCCCAATAATTGAAGACTTGGACCCAATGCTGGAGTGAAAATGGAGTTATGAATCCCCACTTTATCAACACAGCAGCAAAGTGCACTGACTTAATGAGGAGTGAGGGCTTCTGGAAGCAGGATGCTCTTTAGTCTTCTTCGCATTATAATCTATCCTGAAATGAATAAATGTAGAGCGAAACAAGAGTACATTCCTGCAGGGTCTAGCTACATTTTTCAGAGACGCTGCTCCAATCTTTCTCCCAGTATCTGACCTCTGGCGCTGGGAGGGTGCGAGCGGCGGGCTGCGGGGAGGCGGAACCCTGACGCACTCGCCCTTGCTTCTGGCCGGGCGCGGGGCGCTGTGCACCATTGGCACGCCGCACGGCTGGGCATGGAGGAACGCGGCGATTCCGAACCAACCCCGGGTTGCAGCGGCCTTGGCCGGGTCGGCATGCGTAGCGGAGGCGGCGGTAGCTGCGACCTGTGGGCCCCCGAAGACGCCTGGATGGGCACCCACCCTAAGGTCAGGAGGCGCTAGAGGAGAGGGGCCCCGGTCGCAGCCTCTAATTTAGGCAGAGCCCCAGAGCCGCACACCTTTTGGCCCTAGACTCCCTAGCTGACTGAGCAGCTAAAAAAAAAAAACCGTGAAACTCACCTTGAGGTGCCGAAGTGCACACTGCCATCGCCCCGCAGTAACGTTTTAGTTTGTATGGAAGAGTTAAACTATTATTTTGACACCTTCCCCACCCCTTTCCAAAGCTATTCATAAACGGAAGGTAAACCACTAAACCCTGCCTCTCTGAATCTTGGCTGGTAATAACCGCTAATACCCTAGCTTTGCTGTCTGGGTTTGGTTCCGGGCATAATCTCATTTAAACTTCACAGTAACCATGATAGGCAGTTTATGGCTCATGGACTAGCTCTAGGAATCTGTAGTGATAAAGGTTTATGCACAGTTACATTTACACTTAGCCCTTGGGCCCAGTGTAGATGTCTTGTTTGTGCAGAAATGCTGATTCTTAATTATTCAGATTTCTTGGACGGTTTGAATAGGTTGTCCACCAAAGTATAGCTACTCACATTATGACTATAATTCAGGGGAGAGAGAGTACCTTGCTTGCTTTTGCTTGACACATTGTTGCCCTGAACAGGTATTGTCCCAAGCAGTGAATTATTAGTGAAATGGAGGTTGTGTAGAAATCTCAGGGCCTAGTCTGGTATTTTATTTATTTATTTATTTATTTTATTGTGATTTGGGTGAAAATTTACAGAGCAAATACACTTTCCATACAGCAGTTCACATACACTTTGTCTCATGACA
>NW_006921630.1:12945180-12969059 GCF_000298275.1 Orycteropus afer afer
TAAGGTTTTTTCTGCGTTTTCTTTGGTCTGTCCCTCAATCC
This sequence comes from Orycteropus afer afer, assembly GCF_000298275.1. Lineage (NCBI taxonomy): Eukaryota > Metazoa > Chordata > Mammalia > Tubulidentata > Orycteropodidae > Orycteropus > Orycteropus afer. The sequence goes on from NW_006921630.1 coordinate 12,945,222, forward strand.
TTTGAAGATACCTAAATATAATTCTTTTGAATTCCTTATCAGAGAGTTCCAATGCTGCTGCTTCCTCAGGGATGTGTTCTGGGTCTGTATCCTGCCTCCTTGTTTCTACCACTTTATCCTGCTTCTTTATGTGGGCTGTAATGGTCTGTTGTCTCCAAGACATCGTGGCGTTGTTGTATTTAGATCTCTGTTAACTGTTTGTGAAGAGCAGCCAAGGGTGATTCAGGATCTTCTTGGTGGTTTTTTATCATTGACCTGTTGGTGGAGAAGGAGGTAGTGGCTCTCGCTCAGTAAGTGAAATTGTAGGAGGTGTGGGTGTAGTTATGTCTTATGGGGACTGTTGCTGTCTCCCACTCAGTTAGACAAAAATTACAATTGAATAATGATCAAAAACCTAAAAGCAAATGGACAAAAAACACACACCATGTAATCACACAGGAACAGCAACCAAGAAAAGAAAAAAGGGAAAAAGAAGAAGAAAAAAAACAAGAAAACCTGCAATATCTGGGGATAGGGCACTAAGAGAAAAAAAAGGTAGTGAAGGAGAACAATGAAGAAAAAAATTTGAAAAATGCAAAAAGGAAAATGAGGAATGGGGTTAATCAAGAGAAAAAAAAATTTTCAACCAGGAACAGGGAGAAGAAAAATTAGGACCTGGGAGGGGAAGAATAACAAATAATAGTTAAAAGGACAAAAGTATTAGTAATAATAGTAGTTTTAAAACAGACAAATACAAGCAAACTAAACACCAGAAAAAAGAAAGCGAAAAAGAAAAAGAATAAAAAGAGAGAAAAAAAATTGGTGAAGGGCAGGGCAGGGGACCCAGGCTTTGTCCGAGCACACAGACTGGGAGTGAGGGATGGCCGCACCTCCTTTCACCAAGCCAGTGTGGGGTATAAGACTAACAAGAGGAATGTCTCACCTTTTCAGTCATGCAGGTCTGGAGTGTCCTTGGAGTTGCTAGCAAGCAGAACCTGTTCTCAAGCCCCTGGAATCTGGGAGAGCACTGTCTCTTTAAATATCCAAAATGGTCAAGCCCCTTGTAAACATTCAAAATGGCGGCGTCCTCTGGACAGGCAAAAGTCCACAGCTCAGCCTGTCTTCCTCTTCACTGCTGCTTCCCCTTTTATTCCCCAGCCACCAGAACAGTCCTCCATGTAGTCCCTGGCTAGCAGGGCTGCTTTTTACATTAATTCTTAGGTTCTACCACCACTCGGCACTCTCCAATCTGTCTGTGCCATCAGGATTGCTGCCAGACCGCAGCTCCATATGTCTCCTTTTTTGGTATTTTCATGCAAATTTTTCTTCTAGTTGGGGTTTAATCCATTTCTATATCCTTCCCTTCAAGGCTCAGGGGTCCAGGTTTATCTTCTGTGTCTGTGTTAATTGGTTTCCCTTTTCTTTGTTGAAGCGTGTCTGTGCAGTCTTTTGCGTAGTCCGCCATCTTAACGGAACTCCCATATTCTGATTATTAATGGATGTTTGCAGCTGTTTCTCCTCAATTTGAGTTGTGCCATGTTAGCAAATGGAGGTCCTGAAAGGTTTACATTATATGTATTATTAAGGTTGGTTCTACTTTGATGTGGCAGGTCTTTCCCAGTTGTATTTTGAGTACCTTCTAACCTAAGGGCTTGTCTTCCTGCACTGTTTTGGACAGTGTTTCCGGGTATTCATAAAGTTGCCTAGTAATGTATTCTGCTATTCATAAGATTTTCTCGGGCCAATTTTTTGGGAAGTGGATGACCTCTGCCTTCTTCCTAGTCTGTCTCAGTCTGTAAGCTGCGTTGAAACCTGTGTACCATGTGCAGCCCTGCTGGTGTTTGAAACACCCTTGGCACAGCCTCAAGCCTCACAGTGATGCACAAGTCACCATAGTATGACAAACTGACAGACAAGTTCGTCTCCTTTAGCTTTTCAAAACTTCTCCTGTTTCCCTCCCCTTACCTGGATCCTGTAGCTTTTGTCATCCCTGACATTCCCCCCTGCAGAGATAGGCTCCAGAAAAACATTCCCCCTAGCCAGGTTTGCTGGTCTGATAGACTACTATGGCCCCTAGCAGTCTTTCAGGTCTGGAATTGAACCCACACCTGTGGTTTCCAGACAAACAAAAGACAGGCATATGAGTTGAACATTTACCTGAGGTAGATACACTCCTTGGAGAGAACAATCATGGGAGAAAGAAGGGCTGCTTATGCACAGGGAGACAGCTCAGGGGGCAGGAGTGCATGGAGGGATGGACACTGGGAAGAGGTAACTATGGGGAGGAAGTGGGAGGGGAGCTGTTGCATTGTGGTAAACTGTGGTCAATGTCATGAGACAAAGTATATGTGAACTGCTGTATGGAAAGTGAAATTGTTCTGTAAATTTTCATCCAAATGGCAATTAAAAAAAAAAAAAATTCCCCCTAGGCTGGCTAGGGGAGTTCTGGTAGCATAGTGCCTAAGGCATTTGACTGCTAACCAGAAGGCTGGTGGTTCAAACCTACTGCTCTTCTGAAGCAAGGTTAGGTAATCTACTTCTGTAGTGATACTGCCTTGGAAACCCAAGGAGGGGTTGGTATAAGTCAGATCCGACTTAACGGCAGTGAGTTTGGTTGTTTTGGTTTAGGCTGACTACCAAGGAGCTCTGGTGGCATAGTACCTAAGGCATTTGACTGCTAACCAGAAGGTTGGCACTTCAAATCCATCAGCCACTCATGGAAAGAAGACTGGGCAATCTACTTCTGTAAAGATTTACAGCCTTGGAAACCCAAAGGGGGTCACTATGAGTTGGGATGAACTCTTTGGCAGTGGGTGTGAGGCAGACCAGCAGGTCTGAAAGAAGCAGCAACTTGCTCGATTCCTCCTTTAAAATCTAGCCATTAATACTCCCTGTTCTTGAGTGAGGAGCTCTGGTAGCGTAGTGCCTAAGGGACTTGACTGCTAACCAGAAGGTTCAAACTCACCAACCACTCCTCAGAAGGAAGGTTGGGCAATCTACTTCCGTAGTGATACTGCCTTGGAAACCCAAGGAGGGGTCGCTATGAGTTGGGTCTGACTCGACAGCATGTAACAAAAACAACATTCTTGAGTGAGTTGGAATAGGGAGAGAGGCCAGGAGTGGCACTCTACCAGAATCTCCCACATACAAATAGAAAGCCAGGAAAATTCTAAAATTTTTCTACTCCTGGCTAAATAGGCTTCTTTATAGTCCTTTCACAGTATGAGTGGCTTATTCCCACCTTTCCACCATCCGTTTGTTTGTCATGCTGTGATAGCGTGTATCAAATACCAGGAGGGTCACCCATGGTGGACAGGTTTCAGTGGAGCTTTTAGACTAAGACACACTAGTAAGAAAGACCTGGTGATCTACTGGAAATTAGCCATGAAAACCTTATAGATCACAACAGAATATTGTCCCACATGAGGCTAGAAGATAAACCCCACAGGTCAGAAGGCACTCAAAATACATAGTGGCCACAGCAATGGACACAACCATATCAATAATCACAAAGGTGGTGCAGGACTGGACAGAGTTTCATTCTGTTACACATGAAGTTGCCAAGAGTCAGAGCTGACTCAGGCAACTAACATCGACAGTTCCTACCTTTGTGAGATTACCCACCTTTCTCCATTTACTCAAATCGTGCCAGGCCTTCAGGGGCCAGCTTGCATCCCACCTCTGCCCTGAAGCAATTATCAATCAAGCCGTCTAAGTAGAGCTCCTCTGCCCTCTTGTGTCATTTTTTTAGTCCACTTACTTGGCTTTCAATCAGTTACTGTTTTGTATTATTATTTGCCTAACAATTACAAGTATGCATGCATTTACCTTATTAATTAACGTTCTTTAGAGACCATGATCCCTGTCTTATATTACTTTGTAACTTGTACATACCTAGAAGAGAACTGAATACATTATATGTATACATGCATACATGGGGTCATCATGAGTTGGAATTTAACTTCATGGGGTTTGGTTTTGGTTTACATATTGTTGAAATGAAAGAAAATATTAAAAGATTCTTCCTTCTCTATTTGACACTTACATTTTGATTTTCAGTATTTAGAGATGATGGAATTAGATATAGGAGACGCTACCCAAGTTTATATAGCATTCTTGGTTTACCTGGATCTCATGGAGAGTAAGTTGTTTGTTTATATTGTTTTGTTATTGGGGCAGGGATAGGGATTGGGGAGTCAGTTTGGTATGTAGCATTGGTGACATAATAATTGTTTATGCATTAATTTTATAAATTAATTTTGTTTGTTCTTTCATTTACATGGAAATTAATGGGTAACAGACAATATTAGAATAGTAAAGAGAAAATATACCATTATGAATGAGGGTTGCTCAGATGAGTACTAGGTAGAAGTTTGGGATTGTTAACTTTTATTTTTGATGAAGATTACTGTCCATTCAATGATGTTCTTTCAGGTAAAAGTTGGCATGAAGTAAACTGTGTGGGATTACCAGAACTCCAGCTCATCTGCCTTGTTGGTACTGAGATAGAAGGAGAAGGGTTACAGACTGTAGTGCCAACACCCATCAGTGCATCCCTCAGTCATAACAGGTGAGCAGGTAATCGGGGTCTAACTTAAGAAGTTAGTCCTTTCTTGAATAAAGTGCTGTTGTTGTTGTTGTTGTTATGTGCCGTCGAGTCGGCCCTGACTCATAGCGACCCCTCCTTGGGTTTCCGAGGCAGTATCACTACGGAAGTAGGATTGCCCAACCTTCCTTCTGAGGAGTGGCTGGTGGGTTTGAACCGCCAGCCTTCTGGTTAGCAGTCAAGTGCTTTAGCCACTATGCTACCAGAGCTCCTGAATAAAGTGCTAGGAATCATTAAATTAAAGGTTGTTGTTATGTGCTGTCAAGTCAGCCCCGACTCACAGCGACCCCTCCTTGGGTGTCCAAGGCAGTATCACTATGGAAGTAGATTGCCCAAACTTCCTTCTGGGAAGTGGCTGGTGGGTTTGAACCACCAGCCTTTTGGTTAGCAGTCAGGTGCCTTAGGCACTACACTACTAGAGCTCCCAAATTAAAGGTAGTAATAGAATATTTTTAACAGAATTTAGGGTACAGGGATCGTAGCTTTACTATTAATTACCTGAGAAACAAATTTAGCACTTACTTTATGCTTGGCTGCTGCTAACTGTAAGGTTGGAGGTTTGAGTCCATTGGTAGAAAGGTCTGGCAATCTGCTTCTGATAAATCAACCATTGAAAGCCCTGTGGAGCACAGATCTACTCTGACATACATGGGGTCACCATGATTTGTGACCTACTCAATGGCAACTGTTTTATTTATTTATTTTTTTGTTATGATCAGTACTTTGAATCCACCCAGAGGCAACTTGGAAGTAATCTACTTCTGAAAGTTCATAGCATTTTGAAAATTGGACGGAGCAGTTCTGCTCTGCATACATTGGGTTACCATGAGTCTGAATTAACTCAATGGCTACTAATAACAACTTTTTCAGAGAATATGTGATAGAATACTATCCTTAAGTACACAGGCAATATTTACATTCTTGGTAAGGAGGCAGGACTATTGTGTTTAAAAGAACAGATATAAATATACCAAACCTAAGTGATACAAATAATATTGTTATAGGATTTGGTGACAAAAGTGATTAACATGTAATTGGAATTAAAAAAAAAAGCTTTACACAGCTCCTGGAACTTTTTGTTGTAACCTTAGGTACACAAAATGGAACTCAGCTTACCTTTGTTTTATAACAGAATCTGTATTATCTCATGCTTGGTAATCATTTATTGGGAGCTCTGATGACATAGTGCCTAAGGCATTTGACTGCTAACCAGCGGCTGGCAGTTCAAACCCACCAGTCACTCCTCGGAAGCAAGATGAGGCAATCTACTTCCGTAGAGATACTGCCTCAGAAACCTAAGAAGGGATCACTTTGAGTTGGGACCTACTCAACGGCAGTGAAGTTTGGTTTTTTAGAATCATCCATTTACTTATGTACTTATGTATTTTTAACAATATTAATTAGCTTTGAACCTATCAACCAAATAAAAAACTTGGCTCTTGGCAACAACTTTTATCTAAACCATGGTTCCCCTCATCTCCCTTTTTTTCACTGACCTGAGATAACTACCTGTCATCCTAAATCCTACGTTCATTGATTATTGTTTTATTTATTTTTAACTTCACAAAAATATAGTAAAAAATATATATGCATGCTGTAATAAAAATATACATTTTTACATTATAGTGCTAAAATGTATCCAATATTGTTTATTGCTATAATTCATTTGTTTTGGCTGCTATGTAATATTCCACTGTTTGATTATACCACAGTTTATTCATCTTGTTGGTAGAATATTGCTAATGTTCAACTTTAGGGGATAATTTCAAACTATTTTCCAAAGTGGTTGCCTCAGTGTACTTTGTCACTAGCAGTACAAATGAAATCCCTTGGAGACACATCATCTCCAACATTTGGTATTGTCAGACTTACTAATTTTTGCCAGTTGAATAGAGTATCTCATTGTGGTCTTAAATTGCATTTTTCTCATTAATAATAGTGAGCATTTCTTAATATTTATTGTTTCCTCTTCTGAGAAATGTCTGTTCATGTCTTTTGCATATTGGGTAGTTTGTAGTTTTTCACTGACTTGTAGAGGTTTTTAAATCTGTTTTTAAAGGTGTCCTTTGATGAATTACCTTTCTTAATATAATATTTATCAATCATTTTTTATAATCAATGTCTTTGTGTGTGTCTAGCTTAAGAAAGCTGTGGTAGCATAGTGCCTAAGGCACTTGACTGCTAATCAGAAGGCTGGCTGTTCAAACCTACCAGCCACTCCTCGGAAGGAAGGATAGGCAATCTACTTCTGTAGTGGTACTGCCTTGGCAACCCAAGGAGGGCTGACTCCACGGCACATAACAACAACAACAAGCTTAAGAATTAAGAAGTCTTTTGTATCAGACTTCTTTCATTTAGTGTAATGCAATGTGGAGATTTAACCATGTAGTTGCATATATCAGTAGTGTGTTTCTTTTTTATGCTTAGTAGTATTTTGTTGTGTGATGTGCCACAGATTTTTTTAATCTAATTACTTGTTGTTGGGCATTTGCCTTTTTCTAGGGTTTTTTTTTATTTGTTTTGTTTTTATGAATGAAAATCATAAACATTATTATGCAGGCCTTTGTATAGACATGTTTTCAGTTCTTTTGGTTAAATATCTAGACTCTGGATTGCTGGTTCTTATGGTAAGTGTATTTTTAACTTTATAAGAAACTTCCAAACTGTTTTCTAAAGTGTTTTTACTAGTTTCTATTCCCACTAGCAATGTGTAAGAGTTCTAGTTGTTTCACATCCTCAACAACATTTTGTATTGTCACTTTATTTAATTTAAGTATTTGAGTTAGCTCTGTAGGAGCCCTGTAGCACAGTGGTTAAACATTCAGCTGCTATCTGAAGGTTGGCAGTTCAAACTCACCAGCTGCTCTGTGAGAGAAAGATGTGGTAATCTGTTTCCATAAAGATTTACAGCATTGGAAACCCTATGAGGCAGCTCTACTCTATCTTACAAGGTTACTATGAGTCAAAATTGACTTGATGCCAAGGGGCAGTTAGCTATATATTGTCATTACATTGTGGTTTTTAATTTGCATTTTCCTGATGACAATGATGTTAAGATCTTTTTATGTAGTTATTTGCCATCTGGGTTGCTTATTTGATCAAGTAAAGTTTCAAATTATTTACTCATATTTTAAAAATTGAGTTGTTTGTATTCTTTTTTTTTAATGTTTTTATTATTTTATTTTGATTTGGGTGAAGATTTACAGAGCAAATTCACTTTCCATACAGCAGTTCACATATACATTGTCACATGTCACTGACCACAGTTTACCACAATGCAACAGCTCCCCTCCCACTTCCTCCCCATAGTTACCTCTTCCCAGTGTCCATCCCTCCATACTCTCCTGCGCCCTGAGCTGTCTCCTTGTGCGTAAGCAGCCCTTCCTTCTCCCATGATTGTTCTCTCCAGGGCGGGTGTCTACTTGAGGTAAATGTTTAACTCACATGCCTGTACCTTGTTTGGCTGGAAACCACAGGTGTGGGTTCAATTCCAGACCTGAAGGGCAGCTAGGGGCCATAGTCTCAGTGGTTCCACCAGGCTCTATTGGACCAGCAAACCTGGTCCCCACCTTTCTTTTTTTTGTCTCCAAATGATTTTGAGTTTTGTTCCACATTGTTCTCTCTGTCTGTGCAGGATCTCCTACATCCATTCCAAGTGGATGACAGTGGTAGCCGGGCACCATCTAGTTCTTCTGGTCTCATAGTTGTACAGGTTGCAGATCGGATGGTGTACCAGTTGCTAGGACTGATTGTTTCCATTAACTTTGGTTTTCTTATTTCTTTTTGATGAGGAGAGACCCATCATTGCATCTAGATGGCAGCTTGCTAGCTTTTAAGATCCCAGTCGCTACTCGCCAAAGTAGGAGGTGGAACAATGTTTTGTATAGTATGTTATGCCAATTGAGCTTGATGTCCCCTGCGACTATGGTCCCAAGGCTGCAGGTTCAACTACTCGGTCCCTCTGGGTAGCTGGCTGTGACCAAGCAGTGACCACAACCTTGCCCCTTGTCAGCTCTACTATACACCCGGGAATTCTGATCATTCACATAAACTTATAGGACCATTGTCTGCCAACCCTATATATGATCTTGGATACACTCCCCATTTAGACATACCTAATTGTTTAGCCTGTCCACCTATCTATCCGTCCCTATACCCATGTTTGCCTTCACTGACAACTCAGTACTGTATATGCAAAAGGGTTCATATTTGTTGTTTGTACTTCCCATGTACCTCTCTATGTCTTTCTCATCCTCAATGCTGCCATATTGGTCACTCACATTTGGTACATTGCCCTTCTCTTCACCCAAATCAACACTTATCTCTATCTATCTAACAGTGTTCCTTCCCTTCCCCTCCCACCCCTGGTAACCAACAAAGAAAATTTCCTTCAATAGATAAACCTTTCCATAACTTTTACAATAACGGACTAATACAATATTTGTCCTTTTGTGACTGACTTATTTCACTCAGCATAACAGTCCATTCTGTCTTGCAACTTTCTTAACTTCCTCACCATTTAGAAATTCTGTGACTACACAGTCTTTTCCCTCTTTTTGTTTGTAGTTATCCTCACTTGCGAGTTGTTTGTATTCTTATTAATAAGTTGTAAGAGTTCTTTATTCTGGATACAATTCTTTTTATCAAATATTTGTTTTGAAAATATTTTCTTCCAGTCTGTACTTTGTCTTTTCATTTTCTTAATTTCTTTAAAAGAGTAAAAGTTTTCAATTTTGATTAAAGCTAATTTATCAGTTTTTTAAATATTTTTTTTATGGTTTGTACTTTGTGTTCTATGCAAGGAATCTTTGCTTAACTCAAAGTCACAAAGATTATCTTAGAAGTTTTATAGTTTTAGGTTTTACCTTTAGGTCTATGATTTATTTTTAGTTGATTTTTATATGATATGAGATAAGGGCTAAGATTGATTTATTTGGCAAATGAATGTCTAATTGTTCCAGCACCATTTATTGAAAAGACAATCTCTATTTAATTACCATGACAACCCTGATGGAAATCAATTGAACATATGTGTGTTAGTCTATTTCTGGACTCTGTAGTATATATTGTTGATCTATGTCTGTCCTTATGTCAGTGGCACATTGTTTTGATTATAGCTTTTAAGAAAGACTTGAAATCAGGCAGTATGAGTCTTCCAATGTTACTCTTTTTCAAAGTTGTTTTTAGCTACTCTAGGATCTTTGTCTCTTCTGTTTAAACTAAATTTGCTAATCCCTGTGAAAAAAAACTTGCTGAAATTTTCACTGGGATTGTATTGAATCTTAAATCTGTTTGCAGAGAATTGGTATCTTAGCAATACCAAGTCTTCTGATTCATTAACATATCATTCCACTTATGTAGTTCCTTAATTTCTCTCAAAAAGATTTTGTATTTTTCAGCATACAAGTTTTATACATATTTTATTAGATACATTGCTAAATATATCTTTTACTTTGATACTACTATGGATTTGATACTACTAAATGGATTTTTAAATTTTGATATCCATTTGATCATTACTAGTATATAGAATCGGAAGGAAGGTTGGGCAATCCTACTTCCGTAGTGATACTGCCTCAGAAACCCAAGGAGGGTCGCTATGAGTCGGGTTTGACTCGATGGCACATAACAACAACAAGTATATAGAAAAACAATTTTCTTCTACTGACTCCATTCTGCTAACCTTGCTAAATTTACTTCTTATTTCTTATAGTTGTTCTGTAGAGTCTTTGTTATAATATATGTAGATGATCATGTTGTCTGTGAATAAAGAGAGTTTCTTTTTCTTTTCCTAATCGTTTTTTTTTTTTTTTTTTTTGCTGTTGTACTGGATAGGATCTCCAATACTATGTTGAATAGAAGTAGTGAGAGCAGAATCCTTGCTATGTTTCCAGTCTTAGAGAGAAACATTATCTGTAACCATTAGTATGATGTTAGCTGTAGTTTTTGTTTGTTTGTTTGTCTGTAGATTTTCTATATCAGGCTAAGGAAATTCCCATTTATTTCTAGTGTGCTGAGAATTTTTGTCATGAATTGATGGTGGATTTTGTTAAATGTTTTCCTGTGCTATTGATGTATCTTTTTTATCTTAAAATATGTTTATATGGGGAATTATTTTGATTTTCAAATGTTCAATCAACCTTGCATTCCTGAGATAAATCTTACATGGCATAATTTATACAGTTTGCTAATACTAAGAATTTTCACGTCTATGTTCATGAGAGATATTGGTCTGTAGTGTTCTTTTCTTGTAATGCTTCAGCCCATTTTTATATTAGGGTAATGATCACCTTATAAAATTAGTTGGAAGGTGCTCCCTCTTCTTCAGTTTTTACAGAATTGGTATTATTTCTTCCTTAAATGTTCAAATGAAATTACCAGTGAAGTCTTCTGCATGTGGAGTTTTCACTCTAGGAAAGTTTTAAAACTACAAATTCAATTATATTCAGCTTATCTATTTCTTCTGAATGAGCTCTAGTATTTGTATTTTGGAAGAAATTTGTTTTTTTCATCTATGTTATCAAAGTTATTGACATAAACTTGTTCATAATCTTCCCTTATTAATCTTTTAAAGGAGCTCTGGTGGCATAGTGGGTAAGGCATTTGGCTGTGTGGTGTAGTAAATTACATGGTATGGCTTTTCTAGTCATAGTTTTTGTAACTCTCACTGGATTACTGGGTGGGACCATGCAATTTAAACTCCTGATTGTTAAAGTCATTCACCTGGAGTATGTGTATTGGAGCAGCATGAAGTAATTTTCTGGGAAAGTTTGCTCTTTCTCAGGTATGTAGAACTCTGATGTTGGAATTGGTTGGTTTTGCCACTCTGCCAGGCTCAAAATGAACCTTCTTAGAAGCAGAAGGAATCTAACTGCTGCCTGAGAGAGATGCTTCTGAGAGAGATATGCTGCTGAGAGAGAGATACATTGCTGAAAGAGAGATGCCCAGCTAAGAAGGAGATGCCTAGCTGAGAGAAATGCCCGGCTGAGAGGTGTTGGCAGTGGAACCAAGAGGTATGAGACAGAGCATCAGGCTTACCTGGCCTACAGAGGCAGAGGCCAGGCCGAGAAGCCAAGGGCCAGAGAGGTGTGTCTAAGGGCACAACTGAGGGGAGACTGTCCTGACTGAAGAACTGTATGTATCCTGAGCAAGTTCCTGGATTTGAATTGTAGCCTGTTGCGTCCCTAATAAATCCTATAATCTGTGAGTTCTGTGTGGCCACTGCAGCAAATTATCGAACCCAGCAAAGTGGTAGTGGGTGCCTGTGGGAGGGATGGTTGGTGTCAAGGTTGGTAAGAGGGGTGGAGGGTGACAGCATGTCTGGTCTCATAGGAACAGGCGTTGGGCTGCTGATGGTGATTCTGTCTTCCTCTTGGGAAGGTGGAGGAAGTCAGAAGGTGCTGCCTCCCTGGCACTTTAGCAGACTGCTAACCAGAAGGTCAGCGGTTCAAATCCACTAGCTGCCCTGTGGGAGGAAGATGAAACAATCAACTTCCGTAAAGATTTACAGCCTTGGAAACCCAATGGGGGTAACTGAATTGGAATCGACTTGGTGGCAATGGGTTATTATTATTATTATTATCCTTTTAATATCCATATGATCTATAATGATGTGCTCTTTCATTTAGCCCCAATGTTGGTGATATAAGCACTTAATACTATACATTTACCTCTGAACACTGTTTCATTTATGTCCCATAAATTTTATCCATAAAAAAAAGTTCCACGTCTTTTAAATATCTGTTAATCTGCCTTAGAGGTTGGCAAACTTTTCCCATAAAGCTCTAGATAGTAACTGTTTTACGTTTGTAGACTATTTGATCTCTATCACAACTACTCACCTCTGCCATGTTAGTGTGAAAGCAGCCTTGGACAATACATAAATGAGTAGATGTGGCTCTGTTATTATAAAACTATATGAAAATAGAGGCTGGTCAAATTTGTCCCATGGACCAAAATTTGCAGACTTCTGATCTATGAGCTTCCCCCAACCCTTTATTTCTGTCCTCTGTATTTCCTGCAAATTGGCACTTGGAATTTGTGGCTTGATCAGATTCAGTTTGATTTATTTAGGAAGAGTATAGCTGGTGGTGTATTCTTGCATCAGGTTAACTCTCTTTTGGTGCTGTTAGTAGCTTTTGATACTAATACCTAGTTCTTTGTTGTGGTTGTTAGTTGCCAGCAAGGCAGTTCCAACAATGTTATTGGGGTTTTAACTTTGTCATTATTATTGTTGCTCATGTTGCTTTTGGGAGCTCTGGTAGCATAGTTCTTAAAAGTACTTGACTACTAACAGAAGGCTGGCGGTTCAAACCCACCAGCCACTCCTCGGAGGAAGATGGGGCAATCTACTTCCGTAGTGATACTGCCTCGGAAATCCAAGGAGGGATCGCTATGAGTTGGGTCCGACTTGACGGCACATCACAACAACAACAACATGCTGCTTTTAACTCATGATTCCAGTTCTCTTTCTGGAAGACTGCAGGAAAGATAAGATAAACTTTGTCTCTTATATTATTAGCGGTATCTCTTAGTTCTAACTTCCCTATTTGACTCCCATTCAAGAAAGCATGTTGGAATGTGAGTGGATGAGAATGCTGATATATTATAAGGAATACTAATTTTATATTAAAAAGTAACCTGTCAGTTTTGACACTTTACTCTTAGAAATAAATTGGTTGCCACACACTGCATAGCCAAGCTCAGCACACCAGTTACAAATCATCATAATAGACTGTGCTGCTCAGCTACTTAAGTATAATTTTTTTTTAATGCTCTGTATTCCTCAAAAGGGGTTTGGGGGCTGCTTTTCCCTTGGAGTGGCTCTATTTTAAGGCTGGGGCCTGAGGTAAGGGGGCCTGGGGCTTGGGGGCTGCTTTTTGCTTGGGGGCAGCTCTGTTTTAAGGCCAGGGCTGAGGTAGGCAGGTGTAGAGGGGTTAGGAACAACTGAGGGAGATGAACTTGTCTGTCAGTTTGTCATCCTGTGGTGGTTGTGTGTTGCTGTGAGGCTGGAGGCCTTGCCGCCACTGCTGCAAAATGCCAAAAGGGTTACCTATGGTGGACAGATTTCAGCAGAGCTTCTGGGCTAAGACAGACTTGGAAGAAGGAAGGGCCATCTACTTCTCTAACAATTGGCCCATGAAAACCTTATGAATAGCAGTGAAACACTGTCTGATATATTGCTGGAAAACTTTATGAATAGCCCTGAAACATTGTCTGATATAGTGCTACAAGATGAGCCTGTCAGATCAGAGGTCACTCAGAATTTGATTGGAGAAGAGCTGATTCCTCAGAGTAGAGACAACCTGAACAATATGGATAGAGTAAAGCTTTTGGGACCACCATTGTCTGATGTGGCATGACTCAAAATGAGTAGAAACAGATGCAAACATCCATTAATAATTGGAACATGGAATGTACGAAATATGAATCTAGGAAAATTGGAAGTTGTCAAAAATGAAATGGAACACATAAAGGTCAATATCCTAGGCATTAGTGAGCTGAAATGGACTGTTTTTGGCCATTTTTAATCAGACAACCATATGATGTACTAGGCTGGGAATGACAAATTGAAGAGGCATGGTGTGACATTCATTGTCACAAAGAGTGTTTCAAGATCTGTCCTGAAGTACAATGCTGTCAGTGATAGGGTAATATCTATATGCCTACAAGGAAGACCAGTTAATATTACTATTATTCAAATCTATGCACCAACCACCAAAGCCAAAGATGAGGAAATTGAAGATTTCTACCAACTTCTGTAGTCTGAAATAGACTGAACATGCAATCAAGATGTGTTGATTATCACTGGTGACTGGAATGCAAAAGTTGGAAAGAAAGAAGAGTCACCGGTATTTGGAAAATATGGCCTTGGTGATAGAAATAATGCTGGAGATCGCATGATAGAATTTTGCAAGATCAATGACTTATACATTGCAAATACCTGTTTTCAACAACATAAGCGATAGCTAGACACATGGACTTCACCTGATGGAATACACAAGAATCAGATTGATTACATTGGTAGCAAGAGACAATGGAGAAGTTCAATATCTTCGGCCAAAACAGGGCCAGGAGCTGATTGTGGAACAGACCATCAACTACTCATATGCACGTTCAAGTTGAAGTTGAAGACAATTAAAACAAGTCAATGAGAGCAAAAATATGACCTTGAACATATCCCTTCTGAATTTAGAGACTATTTAAAGAATAGATTTGATGCATTGGACATCAGTGACCAAAAGCCAGAAGAATTGTGGGATAACATCAAGAACATCATATATGAAGAAAGCAAGAGGACATTAACAAGACAAGAAAGGGAGAAAAGACCAAAATGGATGTCAGAAGAGACTCTGAAACTTGCCCTTGAGTGGAGAGTAGCTAAAGCAAATGGAAGAAATGACAGGATAAATGAGCTGAACAGATTTCAAAAGAGCAGCTGGAGAAGACAAAGCCAATTACTATAATGAAAGGTGCAAAGAACTGGAGTTAGAAAACCAAAAGGGAAGAACATGCGCAGCATTTCTCAAGTTGAAAGAAGTGAGAAAAATAATTTAAGCCTCGAGTTGCAATATTGAAAGATTCTGTGGGCAAAATATTGAATGATGCAGGAAACATTAATAGAAGATGGAAGGGATACACAGAATCACTGTACCAACAAGAATTGGTCGATGTTCATCCATCTCAGAAGGTGGCATATGATCAAGAACCAATGGTACTGAAGGAAGAAGTCAAAACTGCACGGAAGGAATTGGCGAAGAACAAGACTTCAGGAATTGATGGAATACCCACTGAGATGTTTCAACAAATGGATGCTGTGCTGGAGGCACTCACTCAGCTATGCCAAGAGATTTGGAAGAGAGCTAGCTACCTGTCCAACTGACTGGAAGAGATCCATATTTGTACCCATTCTAAAGAAAGGTGATTCCACAGAATGTGGAAATTATTGAACAATATCATTAATATCACATGCAAGTAAAATCTTGCTGAAGATAATTCAAAGACGGTTGCAGTAGTATATTCACAGAGAGCTTCCCTAGCTGCAAGCTGGATTCAGAAGAGGACGTGGAAAGAGAGATATCACTGCTGATGTCAGATGGATCTTAGCTGAAAGCAAAGAATACCAGAAAGATGTTTGTTTATGTTTTATTGACTATGCAAAAGTATTTGATTGTGTGGATCATAACAAATTGTGGATAACATTGAGAAGAATGAGAATTCCAGAACACTTAATTGTACTCATGAGGAACCTGTACATAGATCAGGAAGCTGTTCAAACAGAACAAGGGGATAGTACATGGTTCAAAATCAAGAAGGGAGTGTGTCAGGTTTGTGTATCCTTTCACTATACTTATTCAATTTGTATGCTGAGCAAATAATCCAAGAAGCTGGATTATATATGAAGAAGAACGTGGCATCAGGATTGGAGGAAGATTCATTAACAACCTGCAGTATGCAGATGACACAACTTTGCTTCTTGAAAGTGAGGATGAGTTGAAGCCCTTACTGATGAAGATTAAAGACTACAGTCTGCAGTATGGATTACATCTCAATAAAAGAAAACAAAAATCCTCACAACTGGTCAAATAAACAGCTTCACAATAAATGGAGAAAAGATTGAAGTTGTCAAAGACTCCATATTACTTGGTTCTATCATCAACACCAATGGAAACAGCAGTCAAGACATCAGATGATGTATTGCATTGGGCAAATCTGCTGCAAAAGACCTCTTTAAAGTGATGAAGAGCAAAGATGTCTCCTTGAAGACTAAGGTGTGCCCAGCCCAAGCCATGGTATTTTCAGTCACTTGTTAGGCGTGTGAGAGCTGGACAATGAATAAGGAAGACCCAAGAAGAGTTTATACTTTTGAGTTGTGGGGTTGGAGAAGAACGCTAAGAGTACCATGGTCTGTTAAAAGGACTAACAAATCTGTCCTGGAATAAGTGCAGCCAGAATGCTCCTTGGAGAAGAGAATGGCCAGACTTCATCTCACCCACTTTGGTCATGTTGTCAAAAGGAACCATTCTCTGGAGAAGGATATCATGCTTGGTAAAGTGGAGGGTCAATGAAGAAGGGGAAGGCCCTCAAAGAGGTGGATTGACACAGTGCCTGCAGTGATGATGGACTCAGGTATAGCAAGGATCTTGAGGCTGGCACAGGACTGGGCAGTGTTTCGTTCTGCTGTGCATAGGGTCGCTATGAGTTGGAGATTACTCGATGGCGCCTAACAATAATAACAACATTCCTCAAAAACTTTAAATAATATTTCATAAAAGAAAAGCTAAATTGCATAAAATATTAGAGAGCAAGGGGAGATAGCAATTTACTGGAGGTGCAGTTACATGCTATTTAGGGTACATAGCCTGTTTGGCCTGATACCTTTCTATTCCCTTATTGTAATCCCCAAGTTTTGGTGTCTGTTTGTAAAACTGAACTAAACAAACTCTGTCATTTACATAGGTAAATGCTGCATAGGTTACCGCAACTTAAACATTCTCCTAGTGATATCAATAAATAATTTTACTGTTTCAAAACGATTTTAATAGCTATCTGGCTGCTTGACTATTGAGTGGTAGAGTGACATATATAGTTGCTTGGCTTATTCTTTCTATGATTTATTCATGGT
The DNA here is from genome assembly GCF_000298275.1 of Orycteropus afer afer. Taxonomy (NCBI): domain Eukaryota; kingdom Metazoa; phylum Chordata; class Mammalia; order Tubulidentata; family Orycteropodidae; genus Orycteropus; species Orycteropus afer. Next base: position 12,962,432 of record NW_006921630.1, read on the forward strand.
ATGTTTATATTTTCATACTTCTTAAAAAGTAACAGTTGCAGGCACAGTTCAATGTTATATCTCTGTGCATTTCTAAGAATGCCTAAATTGTTTCTGTACACATTTCCCACTTTTTTTTTCTTAGTCTTTGGACCTAGGGATTTTGTTTACATAGATTATGGCGAGAGTGCAGACACATTCCATTGCAGGGTGAATGTGTATGTGAATGGCAGTGAGTGAATGCATTACTTTGAGCAAAAGTACAGTTCATGATCAGTCTTTGCCATAAAGCAGTTATACATAATGTATGGTCATAGTTAAACACCTTGTCATATTTTTTTGAGTTTCACAGGTCTTGTGTATACTAGCCCCTTGTGAAAATGCTGACTTAATAGTAATTGCTGATCTCCAGTGGGAGAATAAAATTGGTCAGATGCCCATTTCTGATTATCTGGTGGGAAAATTGTGCTGATAGAGTATGAAGTGATTAATCCTTAGTGTTTTTTGAAGAGAAGGACATACCTCTTTTTCTGTCTTCTAACACTTCTTAAAGTTAATGTAAAGTAATTTTTAGTTTATGTTATAAAGTACCAAATAAAATGATGTATTTGGATGGAAATATGGAAAGTACTCCATATGGAAAGTACTCTAGATTGCTTCCTGTTAAAGTGCATTTAAAGAATCCATGTAGCAAGTCTGGTAAGTGACTAGAAGTATGAGTACAGTTTTCCCAAACTCAGCAATGGTATAAAATCATATTCCTATATTTGCAAAGGTCAAGAGAGTGATGGATTTAAAGGTGAGACAACCAGAGAAATCCTAACTAAATCCAAGAGTCTATCTTTTCAGTGCTAACATAACAAATGAAGTAAAAATTTAAATTTAAGTATCTTTATTAGCTTTCCTTTTGGCTACCTTGTCACTGATATTTGTTGAGTACTCTAAGTGGGGCAAATATCTTATCCCAAAGTTAGGATTATAGTATTAGAAGTTTCTGTAATAGAACTAATATTAGTATTATACATGTAGCTGAAAATGAGAAAATATCTGCAGTGACTTATATAAGAAACTGTATTAAGTTAGGAGGAGAAAAAGTGTTTTTCTTTTTTATAACTGTCACTAGTAGACTCTGTGTTGACACCCAATGTTACAGCAAGTTTAGTTTCTCCAATAGGAATGAGAGATAGGATGAAGACTAAAACCATAGTTGTTGCTGTATTTTAAGCTTATGTTAATGCATGTTGTAAGTTTTTTTTTTCCCCACAAAGCTGAACAAAGTATTTTTTACAATTATAAAAACTAGGAAAGTTGAGATGTTGTTATTTGATATGATCTATGAATCTCCCCCCCCCTTTTTTTTTTTTTACCAAGGATTATACTTTCTTGCTTAATAATAGAAATGGATCTTTTATCCCTTTAAACTTAATTATAAATGGCTCTCTCCTCTTGGTGCTGGAGAATAGTAGGTAACTTATGTGAGGATAGAATCTCTCTGGTAACTATTTTATTCCTTTAGTCTTATAAATTAGTTGCATTTCTTTTATTTATGGTTATTAGTGACTTCTAAAGTGGTTACACTCAGAGTTTTATCTGAAAGGAAATTATTCCATATATTCTCTGTGTTGACATCTTCCGATCTGAATATTACTCTAGAAATTTAGAAAAAGGTTGCAAATTCCATATACTAAATTTCTGCTCTGCTAGTTTAGCAGCTACAAGGACAAAAGTCTGAGAACTTTTGTTAGTTGATTTGATCAAAACTCTTTTGACAAGATTCTTGTAAAATTCATGAAATTAATGTCCTTGAGAAAAGTGAAAACTCAATACACATAAGAAATAAGTAGTAGAGCCAAAGTTAGGATTCCTAACCTGTGTTTCTTAGCTTATTAAGCTATATCATATCTTTGTTGACAAAATTAATTGTCCGTAATATAACTTTTGAAGGAGCTCCGGTGGCATAGTAGATAAGGCACTTGACTGCTAACCATAAGGTCAGCAATTCAAACCCACCAGCTACTCTGGGTAAGGAAGACCAGCAATCTACTTCCGTAAAGATTTACAGCCTTGGAAACCCAATGGGGGTCGCTGTGAGTTGGAAACAACTCGATGGCAGTGAGTTTGGTTTTAGTTTTTTTAATACAGCTTTTGGAGACTGTCAGCAGTAATTTTTCTTTCATAAAGGATATGATTATTTAAAAAATATTTTACTACCTATTTGTGTGTTATCACAGCAGTAACCTAGATACATAAAAATGGGCCAATTATTTGTTTTCAAATCAAATCTATTGCATCAATGCTTTTATGGGGAGCAAATAACTCATATACATGTGTAGAGAAAATTAAAGTTTAGTTACTATTCTTACAAGAAAATAACATCCTGCAGTAAAAATGTTATAAATGTCTGTACTTTTTCTTTAATCATTAATGAATATATGTGACTACAAATATAATTATAGACTATCTAGAAGCAAAATAGAAGCATGATTTGGTTTGTGGGGAGGATAAAAAGGTGAATTGCAGATTATGCTGGTATTTTCCAAGTTGCTCATTCATTGTTGTTGTGTGCTGGGCTCAGGAGAGTACAGAACATCACAGACCTTGCCCCAACATGTTCTCAGTCTAGGGGCTGAGATGGACAGCCATTCATATTCCATGTGATAAATGTAATGAAAAAAATATATAAGACACTTTACACTTTAAGTATAATAAGCATTTGAGGATAGAGAATACAATCAAGTCTGAAAAAGGACTTTGCTAGTGCTGTGAATAGCCTTATCTTTTAGTTAAATTCTTTTCCATCCATATTCTCCCCTCCTGTTGTTGTTGTTACTCTTCTTTTTTGTAGTCTCTTTGGAAAAGGCTTACATTAATGGAGGCTTTAAGGGTTACCAGAACTAATTGAGATCCTTCCTTGTAACATTTCTAGAGATGTTCAAAGTTACAAGATTTAATCCTGAAATGAGATATATTTTCTTGAAGGGTACTCCATTATCATTTCCCTATAATTGAGAAGAGGGAGCTCTGGTAGCATAGTGGCTAAGACACTTGGCTGCTAACCAGACAGCTGGCGGTTCAAACCCACCATCCACTCCTCGGAAGGAAGGTTGGGCAATCCTACTTGCGTAATGATACTGCCTTGGAAACCCAAGGAGGGGTTGCTATGAGTCGGGTTTGACTTGACGGCACATAACAAGAACAACAACAACAATAATTGAGAAATATTTCCTCTTTCAAGAAGCATATTCTTTATTACAGATTCATTTAATGACTATTATTTTATTTGAGGACTGACGTCTAATAATGGGTAAAATTACTGTTGTCACTTTGTTTCCCTGCATACCAGGATATGCCCTCCCATTGCCTCTGTTGGGAATCTGTTGCTGGTGAAACCCCCACATTCTGGCTGCTTCTTTTAACTGACACAGCATTTTTTTTCTCTTACACTCAAAAAGAAACAAAGAAGGCTTGCAGTTTATTTAACTAGAATGACTTCCCACTGGGCTGAATAGCCAAACAGGCACTGGATTGTTCAGGAATCTCCCTTGGGATTTTAGCTGCCTTAATTTTGCACTAGGTAGGCATTGGCATAATGCCCAAAGAAGTGGTCTGTTATCCCTGAAATTTTTTTTTAGAGCTGAGCGTGTAGATGAATAAGCCTTCTTTAGAGCCTCAGGCACCAAGTTAATTTTGTATTGTGTTCAAAATTGCATTATGATATGTCATTCCATTATTTCATAATGAGACAGGTTAAGAAATTAATATCTTTTACTGATAAGGCTACAGCATGTACCAGTTTGGCCACATTGAATAGGACAGAAGGAGATAAGCACTCTGTGGACTGAAATTGATAGAAATTTCAACGCAGGATTCATTGCTGACTTATCTCATTTCAACAACATGTATAGTTAAAAGTAATGTTGTCTTCAACTTCCTTGCCCTTTGTGTAAATCTCCAGAGATTACTTAGTCTCTGCTGTAGGGTCATTATAGAAAAATAAATGCTAAGATTTATGGAAGGTAATAGCTTAGATATGGATTATTTATGGAAATAATAGCTTAGATAAAGAACATTAGCCAAATTATATTACCTGTGTGTTTGTCTCAAGATTGTTTCCAGGTTAGCCATATCAAACTTTGGAATCACCCTATTTTCTATAGTCAGTACTTCTCTATGAACTGTTATAAGAAAGGAAAACATGTTATAAATACTGAATTTTATTACTGTTGATCAACAACTATGCAATTATTACTGATACATCTTTGGTAGAATTTTTTCCTTGAAATCCTGAAATTATTATATTATTAATACATAGTTTATGCTTTTCATATGTGTATTTGTATTAAAAAAAAAATCCCATGCTATCGAATCAATTCTGACTCATAGCAATATCATAGGGCAGAGTAGAACTGCTCCATAGGGTTTCGAAGGCTGTAAATCTTTAAGGAAGCAGACCGCCTCATCTTTCTCCTGTGGTGTAGCTGATGGGTTTGAACTGCCAACCTTTTTTTTTGGTACCTGATTTTTTTTTAATTGTTATATTGTTTAATTTTTTAATTTTTTATTGTGATTTGGGTGAAAGTTTATACAGCAAATTCATCTTTCATACAGTAGTTCATGTACATTTTGTCTTGTAACATTGATTGCAATTTCCCACAGTGCAATAGCTCTCTTCCCACTTCCTCCCCATAGTAAATATCTTTCCTGTGTCCTTCTCTCCTATGCACTACCCCCCCAGCTGTCTCCTTGTGCATACACTGCCCTTCTTTTCTCACATGATTGATCTCTCTAAGGAGTGTATCTACCTAATGTAAATATTCAGCTTATATGCCTGACTTTTGTTTGGCTGGAAGCCACAGGAGTGGGTTCAATTCCAGACCTGAAGAGCAGCTACAGGCCATCATCTCAGGTGTTCCACAGGCTCTATCAGACCAGCAAACTTGGTCCCCCACTCCATTTTTTTTTTTTTTTTTTTAATGATTTTGTGTTTTGTTCCCCATTGTTCTCTCACTCTATCCAGGATCTCTTACATACATCCTCCCTCCAAGTGGTTGACAGTGGTAGCCAGCACTATTTAGTTCTTCTGGTCTCATAGTCATATTGGCTGAGGATCGCAGGGTATACTGGTCTCTTGGATTAATTGTTTCCATGTGTCTTTGGTTTTCTTCATTCTTCTTTGCTCTGGATGAGGAGAGACCCATCGTTGCATCTAGATGGCTGCTTGCAAGCTTTTAAGATCCCGGTTGCTACTCGCCAAAGTAGGATGTGGAATAATGTTTTTGTGTAGTGTGTTATGCCAATTGAGCTTGATGTCTCCTGTGACCATGGTCCCATGCCCACATGTCCAACTACTTGCTCTCTTCGGGTAGCTGGCTGTGGCCAAGAAGTGACTACAACCTTGTCCCATGTCAGCTCTACTATGTACCTGGAAATTCTTACAGAACATACAAATACACTTGCAGAAACCTTGTCTGCTAACCCCATACATGGTCATGGGCACACTCCCCCTGCATAGACATACCTAATAGTTCAGCCTGTTCACCCAAATATCAGTGTTTGCCTCACTGACAATGCTGAACTTCCAGCCTTTTGGTTAGCAGATGTGTGCTTTAACTACTGCACCACCAGAAGTCCTTGGATTTGTATGTTGTTGTTAGATGCCATAGAATTGGTTCTGACCCATAGCAACCCTAAGCACAACAGAAGGAAACACTGCTCAGTCCTATGTTATCCTCAAAATCTTTGCTATGCTTGAGCCCATTGTTGTAGCCATTTGTGTCAATCCATCTCCTTGAGGATCTGCCCCTTTTTCGCTGATCTTCTACTTTACCAAGCATGATACCCTTCTCCAGAGACTGGTCCCTTTTGACAACATTATCAAAGTATGTGAGATGAAGCATGCTATTCTCCCTTCTAAGCAGCATTCTGGCTGTACTTCTTCCAAGACAGATTTGTTCATTCTTCTGGCATATTTGTATAAGACCTGTCAAATATGAACTATTACCAGTTGCAGTGGAATCAGCTCTGACTTATGGCAACTCCATTTGTGTCAGAATACAGCTTTTCTCCATAAGTTTTCAGTGACTGATTTTTTAGAAGTAGATCACCAGGCCTCTCTTCTGAGGCACTTTTGGATGACCTGGACCCTCCAACCTTTCAAGTAGCAGCCAAAAATATTAATTGTTTGCACTACCCAGGGACTCTATATGAACTGTAAGGAATTTTATTATCTGCTTTATTATTTTATATTTGTGTGATGGACATCTTCGTAATATTTTTCCAAAGAACTGAACTTTTCAAAGTTATATATATATGAGTAAACTTTGTTTCTAAATTAAGATTTTAAACTTAGCAACTTAGCAATGTTATAATATTCTGATGATGCTTCACTGTTTTCTGCATTTTTACAACCATGTGTGATTTATAAAATAGAACTTCAGAACCTTTCAATATTATTAGTTAATATGAACTATATATGGGAGCTCTGGTAGCATAGTGGCTAAGGCACTTGACTGCTAACCAGAAGGCTGGCGATTCAAACCCACCAGCCACTCCTCGGAAGGAAGGTTGGGCAGTCCTACTTCCATAGTGATACTGCCTCGGAAACCCAAGGAGGGGTCGCTATGAGTCAGGGCCGACTCGACGGCACATA
>NW_006921630.1:12969779-12971041 GCF_000298275.1 Orycteropus afer afer
TGTTCTGATTTAAATAATTTCTTGAAAAATAGAAAATGTATAAAAATAGTCTTAATAGGCTTTTTTTTTCCTTCTTCTGGTCTGTGTCCCATATTTTTCTAATAACAGAGGTTTAGGGAAACTTATTTTTAACTTATGTGTGCTGCAATGGCTTTGTATTTTATGTATTGTATACTTGAGAGTACCTGTGATACATACTGACAACAGAATGTTTGTTGTTATGTGCCATCGAGTGTTTAGATAATTTAAAATTTCAGTTGATTGAAGGTCTGCTGCTTCTTTTCCATCTTTTTAGAGAAAAATTAATTCAAGATGAACAGCTGACAAAAATTTTTTAAGAAGTTTTTTTTTTTCCCTATGACTATTTATTTAGATATTGGTTTATCACTTTTGAAGGAAAATACTTAGTTATACTAAAATATTTGTATTCTTGAAGTAATTGGAGTATGTTGTCTTTTTTCAGGGTGTCACTTCCCATAAGGGCTGATAAGATTTCTGGTGCATATCTGTGGTTGCTTCATCTAAATATCTCTCTCTAAAGTAAATTTCTGATATGAGCAGGAATCTAGCTAGTTGTCATATAGTTCAACTGAGATAGAAGTTTATTTTTTTAAGGACTAAGTTTCAATTTTTGGGGTTTATGGTGTCTGTTTTACAAAATGAACATTTTCTATACTTCTACTAAGGGTGCTGTGTACCTTAGTATGTTTGGGTTGGTATCTTTTCTTAGTAATAACTATGTGGTAAGGGTCAAATACAAACATTATATTTGCAGGGTAGCAAAATTGGTATAGTACTATGTAGTAATACTTGTATTCAATGACTAATTGACAGTTTCCAAAACCCTTTCATATATGCCATTAGAGTCTTACAGAATACTACATATATAGAGAGAGAGAGGCATCCTATCTTCACTTTTTTTTTTTTTTTGTGGTAAAATATATATAACAAAACATTTGCCATTTCAACCATTTTTAGGTGTAGAATTTGGTAAAAATTACTTTCACCATGTTGAGCATTCATCACCACTATCTGTTTATAAATATTTTCTTCACTCTTAAAACAGAAACACAGTACCCTTTAAGAATTAACTCTCCAATTCCACACTTCCACCTACTCCTGTTGTTGTTAAGTGCCTTCGAATCATTTCTGACTCATAGCAATCCCACGAACAGCAGAACGAAACACCGCACGATCCCATACCAGCACCATGATCCCTGCTATACGTGAGCCCATTGTCTCAGCCACTGTGTCAGTCCATC
>NW_006921630.1:12972531-12979622 GCF_000298275.1 Orycteropus afer afer
TTTTGGTACAGTGACTCTGTGTATTCCTTCCATCTTCTTTTGATGTTTCCTGCATCATTCAATATTTTGCCCATAGAATCTCTCAATATTGCAACTCGAGGCTTAAATTCTTTCCTCAATTCTTTCAGCTTGAGAAAGGCCTAGTTTGTTCTTTCCTTTTGGTTTTCTAACTCCAGGTCTTTGCACATTTCATCATAGTAATTGGCTTTTTCTACTTGAGCTTCTCTTTGAAATCGTCTGTTCAGCTCTTTGATCTTGTAATTTCTTCCATTTGCTTTAGCTGTTCTCCATTCAAGGGCAAGTTTCAGAGTCTTTTCTGTCATCCATTTTGGTCTTCTCTTCTTTTCTGATCTTTTTAGTGACCTCTTGCTTTCTTCATGGATGATGTTCTTGATATCTTCCCACAATTCTTCTGGTTTTCAGTCATTGGTGTTCAATGCATTGAATCTATTCTTTAGATGTTCTCTAAAGAACCTACTCCTAGTAACCACTAATAAACTTTGACCTTACGTATTTGCCTATTTTAGATATTTCATATATGTAGTATCATACAATATTTTTTGTCTAGCTCATTTTACATAGCATAATGTTTTCAAGGTTCAACCATGCTGTGGCATGCATCAGAATTTCATTTTTCTTTATTGATGAATAATATTGCAATGTATGTATAAAAGCAAACCAAACTCACTGCCCTTGAGTTGTACCCAATCATAGCGACCCCTTCTTGGGTTTCTGAGGCAGTATCACTATGGAAATAGATTGCCCAGTCTTCCTTCCGAGGAGTGGCTGGTAGGTTTGAACAGCCAGCCTTCTGTTTAGCAGTCAAATGCCTTAGGCACTATGCCTCCAGAACTCCCAATATATGTATAGTCTACAGTTTATTTGTCTGTTCATCTGTGATGGAGATTTGGGTTGTTTCTACCTTCTAGACATTGAGAACACTGGTGTACAAGTATATGTGGCCATCCCTGCATTCAAGTCTTTTGAGTGTATACTTAGGAATATGATTGCTGGGGTATATGATAATTATGTGCAAATAATCTGAGAAGCTGGACAACATGAAGAAGAATGCAGCATCAGGATTAGAGGAAGACTCATTAACAGCCCATGATACACAGATGACACAGCCTTGCTTGCCAAAAGTGAAGATGACTTGGAGCACTTACCGATGTTTGGATTACACCTCAACATAAAGAAAACAAAAATCCTCACAACTGAACTAATAAGCAAGATAATAATAAATGGAGAAAAGATTAAAGTTGTTAGGAATTTCATTTTATTTGGATCCACAGTCAGTGCCCATGAAAGCAGCAGTCAAGAAATCAGATAACTGTTACACTGGGCAAATCTGTTACAGAGAGCTGTTTAAAATGTTACAGCAAAGATGTCACTTTGAAGACTAAAGTACACCTGACCCAAGCCATGGTATTTTCAATAGCCTCATATGCATGTGAAATCAAGTCTTTAGGAAGACTAAAAAAGAACTGATGCATTTGAATTGTTGTGTTGGCAAAGAATACCGAGAATACCATGAACTGCTAGAAGAACAAACAAATCTATCTTGAAAGAAGTACAGCCAGAATGCTGCTTAGAAGAGATACTTCACCTCAGGTGCTTTGGTCACGTTGTCAGAAGGGACCAGTCCTGGAGAAGGATATCATGCTTGGTAAAGTAAAAGGTCAGTGAAAAAAGGGGAAGACCCTCAATTAGATGGATTGACATAATAGTGGCTACAACAATGGGCTCAAGCATAGCAAAGATTGTGAGGGTGGTGCAGGACTGGGCAGTGCTTCATTCTGATGTGCACAGGGTCCCTGTGAGTTAGAACCTCCTGGCTTTGAATCAAGGTAATGACAGAATAAGTTTGGAAGTGTTCCCACCTCTTCTGCTTTTTGGAAGAGTTTAAGGATTGGTGTCATTGCTTCTCTAAATATTTGTTAGTATTCTCTAGTGAAGGCCATTCCAGGCCTCTTTGGGGGAGGCAGTATTTGATAACTAATTCAGTCTTGTTACTTATTATGAGTTAGTTGAGATTTTCTATTTCTTCTTGAGTCAACATAGGTAGTTGATGCGTTAAGAATTTGTCCATTTCATCTAAGTTATCTAATTTATTGAAAATTTCCCATAGTACACAAGCCATGGTATTTTCAGTAGCCTCATATGCATGTGAAATCAGGACAATGAAAAATGTCTTACAGTCATTTTTATTTCTGCAGGATCTGTCATAATGTTCCCACTTTCATGTCTAATTTTAGGTGTTTTCATCTTCTTTCCTTTACTTTGTCAGTCTAGTTAAAGGTTGTTAATTATACTGATATTTGCGAAAAACCAATTTCTGGTTTAGTTGGATCATTTTTTCTTTCTATTCTCTATTTTAATTGTTTCTATTCAGATTTTTTTTTGTTTCCTTCCTTTTGGTAGCTTTGGGCTTACTTTACTCTTCTTTTTCTAGTTCCTCAAGTTGCTGTTTTTGAATCAGTTCCAATTCATGGCAACCCCATGTATAGCAGAATGCCTGTGCCATTCTCAAAACTGTTGCTGAGTTTGAGCCTATTGTTGTAGCCACTGTGTTGATTCATCTATTGATGGTCTTCCTCTTTTTCACTGACCCTCTGCTTTACCAGGCATGATGTCCTTCTCCAGGGACCACTTCTTCCTGATAACATATACAAAGTACATGAGATGGACTCTCGCTATCCTTGCTTCTAAGGAGCATTCAGGCTGTACTTCTTCTAAGACAGATTTGTTCGTTCTTCTTGCAGTCCATGATATATTTAATATTCTTTGCCAATACCATAATTCAAAGACATCATTTTTTCTTCAGATTTTCTTATTCATTGTCCAGCTTTCATATGCACATGAGGTGATTGAAAATACCATGGTTTGGGTCAGGTGCACATTAGTCCTGAAAGTGACATCTTTCTTTTTGAACACTTTAAAGAAGTGTTCATCTTTTGCAGCATATTTGCCCAATGCAATATATTGTTTAATTTCCTGACTACTGCTTCCATGGGTGCTGATTGTGGATATAAGTAAAATAAAATTTTTGACAACTTTAATATTTTCTCCATTTATTGCGATATTGCTTATTGGTCGTGAGGATTTTTGTTTCATCTTGAGGTGTAATCCATAAAAGGCTTTAGTCCTTGATCTTCATCATTAAATGCTTCAGGTCCTCTTCACTTTCAGTAAGCAAAGTTGATTAATCTGCATATCACAGGTTGTTAACGAGTCTTCCTCCTATCTTGATGGTGCATCCTTCATATAGTCCAGCTTCACAGAATATTTGCTGAGCATAAGTATAGTAAAAGGATACAACCCAGATGCACACCACCCAGTATCCCCTTGCTCTATTCAAATGACTTCTTCTTAGTCTATGTACAGGTTCCGAATGAGCACAATTAAGTGTCCTAGAATTCCCATTCTTCACAATGTTATCCATAATTATTTATGATCCACCGAGTCGAATGCCATTACATAGTCAAAAAACATCTTTCTGGTATTCTTTGCTTTCAGCCAAAATCCGTCTAACAGTAGCAATGAAATCTCTCATTCTGTGTCTTCTGAACCCAGCTTGAATTTTTTGGATACTGCTGCAACCATTGTTGAATTATCTTCAGCAGATTGCCCCATCTTCCTTCCGAGGAGTGGCTGGTTGGTTTGAACCTCCAGCCTTCTGGTTAGCAGTCAAGCGCCTTAGGCACTACACTACCAGAGCTCCTATTTTGCCCATAGAATCCTTCAATATTGCAATTTGAGGATTTAATTTTATCTTCAGTTCTTTCAGCTTGTGAAATGCTGAGGATGTTCTTCCCTTTTGGTTTTTTAACTCCAGGTCTTGGCACATTTCATTATAATTCTTTATTTTGTTTTCTCATGCTGCCCTTTCAGCTATTTTATGTCATCGTTCTTCCATTCACTTTTGTTACTCTATGTTCAGAACCATCAGGTGTTTTCTCAAGTACTGATTGCAGACATTTTTTCAAAGGAGCTCTGGTGGTGTAGTGCCTAAGGCATTTGACTGCTAACCAGAAGGCTGGTGGTTCAAACCTACCAGCCACTCCTCAGAAGGAAAGTTGATCAATGTACTTGTAGTAGTACTTCAATCTACTTGTAGTGATACTGCCTCGGAAACCCAAGGAGGGGTCACTATGAGTCAAAATTGACTGGATGGCAGTGAGTTTGTTTTCTTCTTTTTTCAATGTTCTTGTATATAAAGAAGACTAAGATGCACCTAACCCAGGCCATGGTATTTTCTGTTGCCTCATATGCATGTGAAAGCTGGACAATGAATAAAAAAGACTGAAGATGAGTTGATGCCTTTTAATTGTGATGTTGGCAAAGAATAGTGAAAATAACATAGACTGCCAGAAGAACAAACAAATCTGTCCTGGAGGAAGTGCAGCCGGAATGCCCATGGAAGCGAGAATGGCCAGACTTCATCTTACATACTTTGGTCGTGTTGTCAGAAGGAACTATTCCCTGGAGAACGATGTCATGGTTGGTAAAGTAGAGGGTCAGCAAAAAAAGGGGAGGCCCTCAACAAGATGGAGCAACACAGTGGCTTCAACTATGTGCTCAAGCATGGCAAGGATTGTGAGGATGGTGCAGGATTGGGCAGTGTTCTGTTTTGTGGTACATAAGTTCGCAATGAGTCAGAGCCTACTCGATGACACCTAACGACAACAGCAACATATATAAATGTCTCTTTGCTGTGTTCCATGGGTTTTGATATGTTGTGCTTTCATTTTATTTCCACTCTCAAGAATTTTGTTATTTATTTCCCTTTTCCTTCCATGACTCATTAGCTGTTTAATAGTGTGTTGTTTAATTCCCATGTATTTGTGTATTTTCCAGTTTTGCTTCTGTATTATTTTCTAGTTTTATTTATTTGTGATGGGAAGAGATACCTTCTCTGATTTCAGTCTTTTTAAATTTCTTGCAACTTGTTTTATGACCTAGCATATGATCTATCCCAGAGAATGATCTATGTGTGCTGGAACTATTTTCATAACTTAAACACTATTTGTTGAAAAGACTTTCTTCATTGAATTACCTTTGTATTTTTGTTAAAAACCAACTGACCAAGCTGTAATATATTATGTTGTAATATATGTGACAATAATAGTAAAGGATCAGGAGTCAGGGAGATGGAACTATATTAGAGCAAGGAAATGATACCAGAGAGTTTGAAGTCATAGGGAAAAAATGAAGAGTAGAAGAAGCGGTAAATCTATAGGTTAATATAATTAACTCTAATATATATTTTTCTTTTTAGCTCTGATGGTGTAGTGCCTAAGGCATTTGACTGCTAACCAGAAGGCTGGCAGTTCAAATACACCAGCTACTCCTCAGAAGAAGGATTGGGCAATCTACTTCCATAGTGATACTACCTCAGAAACCCAAGGAGGGGTCGCTATGAGTCGGATCTGACTCAACGGCAGTGAGTTTGGGTTTTTTTTGAAGATTGTATAAATTAATAATTTTAACAGTGTATTATTGGGCTTATAATATATTGGAAGATGATATATGTATGACAATAATAGCCCAAGGAGGAAGAGAGAAGGAGTGGAGTTACATTGGAACAGTTTCTTTGTTTTACTAGAATTAAGTTAGTATTTATCTGAAGTAGATTATGATAAATTGTGATGTGTATAGGAATCTTTAGAGCTACTACTGAGAAATTCATAATATAATAAAAAGAAAATTAACAGAGAAGTTAAAATGGTACACTAGAATATACCCATTTAACACAAAAGAAGATGGCAAAGGAGGAACAGAGGACAAAAAGACATGAGATACATAGAAAACAAGTAGTTGAATGGTGGCTATAAATCCAGCCATATCAGTTAAAATTTTAAATGGACTAAACATTCCATTAGTCAGACTGGGTATAAAAACATGATCTAACTATATTTGTCTTTAAAATTCAAAGATATCAATTTTGGAAAATTCTCAACCCTATCTCATCAAATATTTCTTCTGCACCATAACTTTTTTTCTTTCCTTTTGTAATTCCAATTACACATATGTTAGACTTATTTGATGTTATACTAAAGGCTTCTGATATGTTGTTATTTTTTTAAAATTATTTTTCTCTTTTACTTCAGTGTAGTTTCTAGTGATCTGTTTCGAGTTAACTAATTCTTCTGATATTAAGGCTATACAATAGATTTTTGTTAGGCTTATTGTTGTTGTTAGTTGCTGATGAGTTGGTTCTGACTCGTGGCAACTCCATGTGTAGGGAGTGGAACTGCTCCATGGGGTTTGCAAGGCTGTGAGCTTTCTTAAGCAGATTGCCCGACCTGTCTCCTAAGGTGTCTCTGAGTGAGTTTGAACCAGCACTCTTTTAGCTAGTAGTCAAGCATTTAACCATTTACACCATCCAGGGACTCATACATTTAAAAAAATAAAATTGTGTGTGTGTGTGTGTGTGTGTGTATTTAATTGTGGAATTTTTTTTTTAAGATTCCATGTTTCTCCTGAAATTTCCCATCATGTCACCCACTTTTTGTTCTTTTTTCAGTACTACAATATTTTTATAATTGTTATTTTAGAGTACTATTAATTCCAACATAGGAGTTTTTCAATAACCTTAGTTTTCTGATGATCTTTTTATATTGACTTTCTGCTGTTTTCCTGCTTCATCACATATCTTAGATTTTTTCATTGTATAGCAGATACTATATAAATAAAGGCTGATTTTGGTAGTATCTTATCCCACAAAGGATTCTGCTTTTCCTAGATCTAGCAGGTAGGGTGGGGGCTGATTTACTCGGTCTATTCAGAAGTCAAGTTGGATCAAGGCTAAGTTGTAGCATTAGTTATCTCAGTTCTCTTCTGGTTTCAAATGTCTTGAGAGTGGAATCAGGCTCTTTGCTCTAGCAGGGCTTTGTGATTAGCTATCTCTTGTTTTCCAGCCCCTTGCCCAGTTTTTGTGCTGTCTCTTATGCAAAGTCCCATGGGAGAGAATTGGTGATAGGAAAGTTTGGTGACCCTCTAGATTCCAGTCCACCAGCCAATTCATGTGTGACTATTAGAAGTGTATGGTGTAGTAAATTACTTAGTGTGGCTTTTCTACCCATAAATCT
>NW_006921630.1:12980597-12997570 GCF_000298275.1 Orycteropus afer afer
AACAACAACAACATGGTAGGAATGGTGTTTTTCTGAGATCTTCTATATCCTAATTAGAAGTGGAACCTCCTGCTTTGACTCCTGAATCAGTAATTAAAAAACAAAACAAAACAAAAGAAGTACTCTTCTCTAATGGTCATATTCTTACAATTCATATTTTTAACCATTTTTCATGCTAGAAAGCAAGGATCAGCACATTTTTTCATAAAGTACTATTGTAAATATTCTAGGCTTTGTGGGCCAAGTGGCAAAATACAGGCCTTATTTTCTTTTTTCAGTTATTATTTGGGTGAAAATTTGCAGAACAAATTGGTTTTCCATTCAGTAATCCATACACATTCTGTTTAGTGACGTTTACTGCAATTCCCACATGGTAAGAGCATTCTTCCTGCTTTCCTCCTGTGCTACCCCTTCCTTTTGGTCTTTCTTCCTTACCATCCCTTCCCACTGTCCTAACTCTAACCCTGCATAAACACTGTCCTCTTGATCTTATATGCTTGATTATTGTAATGAGTGTGTACCATCCTGATATTACTGTTTACCTTATAGGTCTGTCTGTCGTTTGGCTGACATTTGAGTCATGGAGGTTAAGTTCAGTTCTTAGCTTGAAGAATGTCAAAGGGCCATAGTCTAGGGGGTTCCACCAGTCTTCATCAGACTAGTAAGCCTGGTCTTTTTTATGATTTTGGGTTTTATTCCACAATTCCCCCCATTCCATCTGGGACATCTTAATTGTGATCACTTTCATAGCAGTCAGCAGTGGTAGCTGGGCACCATCTAATTCTTCTGGTTGGTCTCAGGGTTGTGGAGGCTGGGGTTCATGTGCTCCATTAGTCCTTTGTGGAGACCATATTTTAAATGTAACTGTTTAAAGATGTAAAGAGCATTCTTAGCTCATGGGCCATAAAAGAGAACAGGCAACTGTAGTTTGCTAATTCTTGGTGTAGAGTTCACTGCCATCAAGTTGATTCTGACTCATAGTGACCCCCACTGGGCTTATGAGATGGTAAGTCTTTATGGAAATAGATTTCCCTATCTTCCTTCCATAGAGAAGCTGGTGGGTTTGAACCTCCAACCTTCTGATTAGCAGTCAAATACCTTAGACACTAAGCCATCAGAGCTCCTTTCTTGGTGTAGAAATAATTGATAAAATAATTGAAAAGAGCAAGCATATATCAGATACTTTTAAGAAATTAAGTTCTAAGATTAATAGGACTTCTTTGATCCCAAGTCCTATATTATCTACTACTGTATCTATGGTAATAAGGTCCAAAACAATGATCCTGAGCTATTAGGACAAGTTTAACTTTTGTTTAGTGTACTAGAGAAGTGTGTAATAAATTTTAGGAAACTGTTTATCATAAACATAAATTTGAAGTTCGTATGCTAAACAGTTGCTTATAACCACTTGGAAACCTCCTTCACTGAAAAAAACAAAAAATAACTTCATTCATTCTACCCAGGTACTATATTAGGCATTGCGTATTAATTAAAAAAAAAAAGAAAAAAACGCATACAAAATGCTTACAATCCAGTGGAAAACAGATAATTAAGTTTATAAATACACATAGTGATTACTATTGTATAGTTTTGCACAGGTGCTGCTGGTAGGGTAGGACACCTAACTTTATGTTATAGTGGCTGGGGAAAGGTGATAAGGAAGACTTGAGAGAGATGATGATGCTTTGCTAACTCTTGAAAAGGAATTATTTTGCCAGATATATAGCCAAACAAAACCAAACCCACTGCCATTGAATCAATTCCTACTCAGAGCAACTGCCATAGGGTTTCCAAGCCTATAAATCTTTATAGAAGTAGATTGTCTCATCTTCCTGTCATGGAACAGCTGGTGGGTTTGAATCACCAACCTGGTTAGCAGCCAAATGCCTTATCCATTGCCAGAGTTCCTTAGGTAAGTAGATTTTATCTGTTGCCTGACAGTTATCCTTGATAACTAAAGTATTACCATACTGTTGACTGAACTCATTTTTAGTTACTTTAGAATTGACTTCAGTGTGAGGAAACAAACTTACTCATTCTCTCAAAAAATAATTATATACCTCTATAACTAATTGAAGAAGCTCTGGTAGCGTAATGCCTAAAGCACTTGACTGCTAATCAGAAGGCTGGTGGTTCAAACCCACGAGCCACTTGGAAGGAAGATGGGGCAATCTACTTCCATAGTGATACTGCTTCGGAAACTCAAGGAGGGGTCACTATAAGTCGAATCGACTCGACGGCAATGAGTTTTTTTTTTTTTTTTTTTTTACTAACTAATTAATAGGTAAGCAGCTTTTTGTGACTGGTGTTTTAACAAACCAATTATTACTCTGAAGTGGTGGTTTAGTGATAGAATTCTTGCTTTACATGCAGGAGACCCAGGTCTGATTCCCAACCAGTGTACCTCAAGCACAGTCACTACTCTTCTATCCATGGAGGCTTTTGTGTTACTGTGATGCTGAACAGGATTCAGCAGAGCTTCTAGAATAAGATAGGAAGAAAGGCCTGGCAGTTTATTTCTAAATATCAGGCAATACAAACCCTACATATTACAATGGTTCAGTCTTCAACCAATCATGGGGGTTAGGACAGACCTGGGTGGTATTTTATTCTGTTGTTCATGTGGTAACCAGAAATAGGGGACTGACTTGACAGCAGCTAACACCAACAGCAACATACTATGTTATGATAGCAAGAAAAAATTTCAGCTTTTGTAGAAGTTTATTGTTGTTTTAAGTCACTTTTAAAATCTGCAGTCTCTAGTACCGATTAAAAAGTATTATAATAATTGTGGTAAGAGTATTTTGAAGCAGAGACTACATTTTAGATTCAGTAGCTAGTAGGATAGATGAAGAGTGACCATAAATTTTTTACTTAGGGTTAGGAAATAGAGATTTAAGAGGACAAATAACACTTTCACTAAAGAGAATATATGTTGTGGTTACCTAGTGCTGGTCTGACAATAATATACCACAAATGGGATGACCTTGACAAACAGGAGTTTATTCTCTTACAGTTTGGAGGCTGTAAGTCCAAGTTCAAAGCGCCAGGCTCTAGGGGCTATGTGAAAGCCCCTCAACCTTGGGCTTCAGCTTTGCTCTTGCTCCCGGCCCACTGAAGCTAGAGGCATCTCTTCACTCAGGCATCTACCGGCTGCTGAGGCTAACAAGTCCAAGGTCAACAAGTAAAGTGGCACAGTCCCAATGTCCCAAAACACATGGCAGGCCATTAAGTTCGTTGTAAGTCCTAAGGTCGGCAGAGCATAGCAGGCTGCTAAACAATGACACAGCTACATGCAGGGTCCAAGCATTCTGTAGGCTGGAGAACATTTCCCAAGGCTTCTTCTGCTTATATAGAGGAAGCAGACCACATTCCCTAAGGCAGCTACTCAGCTGCTTGTGGTAGATCCCACCATGGAGTTAATTGCCAGTCTCATCATGGGGAATAGCTATCACCAGCTGCCCAGCCATTCAGCCAGGCCCAGCCAAGTTGACACACAAACATAACCACCACAATATACTTTCGAGTTGTTTGTGTATTCAGTTGTAGAATGTTAATATGCTAGTAAGTCTTTTCCAATTTCTAGAGAATTAGTTGGCTTAGTGGAAAAGAAAAAGCTGATCATTTTTTATTTGCCTTTTTAAGAAAGCTCCTCTGAAGGTTACATTTCATTGAATTATTGAACCCAGGCTTTATTGAATAAGTAATAAGGGTTTTTAGTTTATGGTAAACAAAAACTAATAGTGCTTTGAAAACCTAGATATTGGATTTTGTATGTTATTTTCCACAACAAGCAAACTGAAATCTAATCCTTTGTAACATTGGTTGCTTAATATATAATTTTAGCAAAGGGAAAAAAAGACAGAGAAAGAAAGAATCATATGCAGGAAGATAATCACTGAAGCTTATCTTTATTAGCACATCCTCCCCCCTCCCCCCAAAAAAGCCCAAAAGAACTATTCAGCAATAATGGAAAGATTGAGTAAAATTTTGTCAACTTAATGGAATATTAGCCATTAAAAGTAGTAATTATGAAAGCCATGAAAGATGTGTTTATTACAGTTTATTTATAAAAATGGACTTTTAATTATGATCCACAATAAGATGCCAAGTTGAAAAATGAGCACCAAGCATCCTTAAACCAGAAAAATCCAAACTCACTGCCATCAAGTCAATTCTTACTCATAGCAACCGCTATAGGGTTTCCAAGGTTGTAAATCTTTAGGGAAGCAGATTGCCTGATCTTTCTTCCATGTAATGGCTGGTGGGTTTGAACCACTGATCTTTTGATTAGTAGCCAAATGCCTTAACCACTGTACCACAAGCATCCTTAGCCAGTTTCAAACCAAAAAAACTGAACTCACTGTTGTTGAGTCGATTCCAACTCATAGTGACCCCTCCTTGGGTTTCCGAGGCGGTGTCTCTACGGAAGTAGATTGCCTAGTCTTCCAATTCTGAGGAGTGGCAGGTGGGTTTGAACCACCAGCCTTCTGGTTAGCAGTCACATGCCTTAGGCACTAAATACATTAAACACTAGTACCCTATTTTTATGCAAGTAAATACTTTTACATGGTGGCTTCCTCCTCCAGAGGTATTTTTGTATGAATGCTATACTGTTTTTTTTACATGTTGCTATAAAAGACATTAGCATAGCACACTTAAGAAAATATCTCATGGGAGACAGGTGCACAGCTGGCAAAAAACATACAACACATCGTTAATGGTATAAAACAAAAAAAGGTAGTGTCTCTTAAATTCTATTCTGTAGGTTCTTAAATATTGTTTAATTCTCTCAGGTATGATAATCAGGAGAGATCAATAAATGCAAAAAATAAGGACTGAAGGTCAATGGATAGCCCTTTGTTATGGATTGAATTGCATCCCCCCCCAAAAAATATTGTTAAATCCTGGCCCCTATACCTATAAAATAAGGACCTTCGGTGATGTGGTGGTGGTTAAGGCATTTGACTGCTAACCAAAAACGTCAGTGGTTCAAACCCACCAGCTGCTCCATGGAAGAAAAATGGGTTAGTCTGCTTCCGTAAATATTTAGAGCCTTGGAAACCCAATGGAGGTTGCTATGAGTCTGAATCAATGCGGTGGCTGTGAATCAGTCATACCTATAAATATGTTGTTTGGAAGTAGGGTTTTCTGTGTTATATTAATTAGAGTGGGTTCTAAATCTAAACACTTCTTTAGAGTTGAATGTACACAAAAACATACAGAGGTTGAAGAGGAAGAGACACACATTGGAGACAGATGCATCTACAAAGATTGCTGGCAGTTACTAGAAGCTGAATAGAGAATGAAGTACCTCTTCTTAGAGCCATGCCCTAAATTTGGGCTTTTACCTTCTGGAACTCTGAGGAAATAAATTTATGATCTTTAAAGCCACCCACTTGTAGTATTTGTATTTGTGTTATGGCAGCGCTAAGTAAGATGTCTTTCTTTGTAGGACTTTCTGTGGGGAAATAAGTTTATATTTGGGCCTTCAGAGATTACTTCATCAGGATTGTGGATATAGTGTGTATTAGTTTCTTAGAGCTGCTATAACAAATTACTACAGACTAGATGGCTTAAAACAGTAGAACTTTATTCTTTCACAGTTCTAGAGACCAGAAGTCCTGAATCAGGTAGGCTTATTTGCCTGTGGAATTTCTGAGGGAAAATCAGTTCCATGACTCTCTCCTAGTTATTGGCAGTTCTTGTTGTTCCTTGGCATGTAGGAATCCAATCTCCACCTTCATCTTTACATGGCCTTCCCCTCTGTGTCTCAAATCTTTTCCTTTCTTTTATAAGACACTTGTCATTTGAATTAGGATTCATTCTAAATTCAAGATAATCTTATCTCACAATCCTTAACTTAATTACATCTCCACAAACCTATTCCCAAGTAAGGTTACATTCACAGGTGCTACCACAACTCATTTTTTATTTTGTCATACTGTGGTGGGAGTATTGCTTTGATGCTGGAAGCTATGCCACTGGTATCTAAATATCAGCAGAGTCACCTATGGTGGACAGGTTTCAGTGGAGCTTCCAGACTAAGACAGAATAGGAAGAA
The DNA here is from genome assembly GCF_000298275.1 of Orycteropus afer afer. Taxonomy (NCBI): domain Eukaryota; kingdom Metazoa; phylum Chordata; class Mammalia; order Tubulidentata; family Orycteropodidae; genus Orycteropus; species Orycteropus afer. The sequence continues at coordinate 12,986,662 of NW_006921630.1, forward strand.
GGACCTGGCATCTGCCTTGAAAAAAATCGGGCAATGGAAACCTTATGAATAGTGACAGAACATTGTCTGATACAGTGCAGGGACATGAGGCTGCCAGGTCGGAAGGTACTGAAAATAAAACTTGGGAAGGGCTGCCTTCTCAAAGTAGAATTGACCTTAATGACGGATGGGGTAAAGCTTTCAGAACCTTCATTTGCTTATGTAGCATGACTCAAAATGAGAAGGAATAGCTGAAAATATCCATTAATAATTGCAACATGGAATGTACAAAGTATGAATCTAGGAAAATTGGAAATTGTCAAAAATGAAATGGAATGCTTGAAGATTGATGTGCTAAGCATTAGTGAGCTGAGATAGACTGGCCATTTTGAGTGAGAGAATCATGTGATCTACTGTGCCAAGAAGAACAAATTGAAGAGAATAATTTCACAATCATTAACAAAAAGAACATTTCAAGATTTATCCTGAAGTACAACATTGTCAGTGATAATATCACATCCATACACCTATAAGGAAGACCAGTTAAAACAACTATTATTCAAATTTATGCATCAACCACTAATGTCAAAGATGAAGAAATCTAACATTTTTACCAATTTCTCCAGTCTGAAATTGATCAAACATGCAATCAAACTGTATTGATAATTACTGGTGATTGGAATGCAAAAGATGGAAATGAAGAAGTATCAGTGGTTGGGAAATACGGCCTTAGTGATAGAAACAATGCCAGAGAATGCGTGATAGAATTTAGCAAGACCAATGACCTATTCATTGGAAATACCTTTTCAACAACATAAATGGCAGCTACACACATTGTGCTTACTGCATGGAATACACAGGAACCAAATCAACTTCATCTGGGTAAAGAGATGATGGAGAAGCCCAGAACAAGGCTAGGGGCTGTCTGTGGAACACACACACCATCAATGCTCATAACCAAATTCAAGGTGAATCTAAAGAAAATACAAGTCCACAAGAACCAAAGTACAGCTACTGATCCTTCTTTGTTTCCAGCTTTTGCATTTCAATCAACAGTAATATCAACACATTTTGATTGGATGTTTGATCAACTTCAGGCTAGAGAAGTTTAGAGATTACCTCAAAAATAGATTTGACACATTGAACACAAATCATCAAAGACTACACAGGTTGTGAGATGACATTAAGGACATCATACATGAAGAAAGCAAAAGGTCATCAAAAAGATAGGAAAGGAAGAAAAGACTAAAATGAATGTCAGAAGAAACTCTGAAATTTGCTCTTGAACTTAGAGTAGCTAAAGTGAGTGGAAAAATGATGACATAAAAGAGCTGAACAAAAGATATTAAAAGGATACCTTGAGATAAAGTATTACAATGAAATGTGCAAAGATCTGGAGCTAGAAAACCAAAAGGGACAAACACGCTTGGCATTTTTTAAGCTGAAATAACTGAAGAAAAAATTTCAAGCTTTGAGTTATAATACAGAAGGATTCTTTGGCTAGAAAATTGAACAATTCAGGAGGCATGTCCAGAAGATGGAAGGAATGCACAGTCACTCCACCAAAAAGAGTTGGTCAATAATCAGCCATTTCAGAAGGTAGCATGTGATCAAGAACTTACAGTATTGAAGAAGTTCAAGCTGCACTAAAGGCATTGGTGAAAAACAAGGCTCTGGGAACTGATGGCCTACCAATTGAGAAATTTCAACAAATGGATACAACTCACTTGTCTATGCCACGAAATTTGGAAAAGAGCTACCTGGCCAACTGACTGGAAGAGATCCATATTTTTGTGCCCATTCCAAAGAAAGGTGATCCAACAGAATGTGGAGATTATCGAACAATATCATATCATATGCAAGTCAAATGTTGCTGAAAATAATTAAAAAATGGTTGTAGCAGTACATCAGCAGGGATTGAAATTTAAGCTGGGTTCCAAAGAGGACAAGGATGAGGGATTTCATTGCTGATATCAGATGGTCTTGGCTGGAAGCAGACAATACCAGAAAGATCTTGACTGTCTTTTATTGACTATGTAAAGGCATTCGACTGTGTGGATCATAACAAATTATGGATAACATTGCAAAGAATGGGAATTCCAGAACACTTAATTGTACTCATGAGGAACCTTGTGCATAGACCAAGTCTGTTGTTGGAAAAGGACAAGGGAATAGTGCATGATTTATAATTGGGAAAGGATGTATCCTTTCACCATACTTAGTCAGTCTATTCTGAGCAAATAATCTGAGAAGCTGGACTATATGAAGAATGTGGCATCAGGATTGGAGGAAGAGTCATTAACAATGTGCAATATACAGACTACACAACATTGGTTGCTAAAAGTAAAGATTACTAGAAGCACTTACTGATGAAGATCAAAGACTACAACCTTCAGTATGGATTATACCTTAACATAAAACAAAAATCCTCACAACTAGACCAATAAGCAACATCATTCTAAATGGAGAAAATATTGACGTTGTCAAGAATCTAATTTTCCTTGGATCCACAATCAATATCCATGGAACCAGCAGACAGAATCTCAAATGACATATTATACTGAGAAAAATCTGCTGCAAAAGCCCTCTTGAAGGTGTTAAAAAGCAAAGATGTCACTTTGAGGGCTAGGGTGTACCTCACCAAAGCCATGGTATTTTTATTCACCTCATGCATGTGAAGGCTGAACAATGATTTAAGGAAGATCAAAGAAGAATTTATGACTTTGAATTATGGTGTTGGTGGAGAGCATTAAACATTCCATTGCCTGACAGAAGAAGAATCTGTCTTGGAAGATGTATAGCCAGAATGCTATACTTCCCCAGAAGGGAAGATGGTGAGACTTTGTCTTGGTTACTTTGGACATGTTATCAGGAGGGACCAGCCATGAAGGACATCATCCTTGGTAAAGTAGAGAGTCAGCCAAAAAGAAGATCCTCAGTAGATGGATTGACACAGTGGCTGCAGTAACGGGCTCAAACATAGAAACAGTGGTGAGGATGGCACACGACTGGGCACTGTCTCGTTGTTTTGTACTTAGGCTCGGTAAAAGTCAGAACTGACTAGAAGGAACTTAACAACAATGGATGTTGTTGTTATGTGCCGTCAAGTCAGACCCAACTCATAGCAACCCCCCCTTGGGTTTCCGAGGTGGTATCATTACAGAAGTAGATTGCCCAACCTTCCTTCCGAGGAGTGGCTAGTAGGTTTGAACTGCCAGCCTTCTGGTTAGCAGTCAAGTACCTTAGGCCTATACTACCAGAGCTCCTTAACAACAATGTATACAGCTGGTATTATGACTTAATGCTTATCATTTTTGGGGGCTGCTATTCAACCCAGTCCAAATGTAATTGTCCACCTTCCTCCAGATTTTACAATATTTGATTTTATCAATAATTGAATGTTTTTGTGAATCCTGACTGTATTGTGACTTTATTTTCAGGATAAGGGAGATCTTAAAGGCATCTCGAAAATTGCAAGGAGACCCAGATTTGCCGATGTCATTTACTTTGGCCATAGTGGAGTCTGATTCCACAATAGTCTATTATAAGCTCACTGATGGATTTATGCTGCCAGACCCTCAGGTCAGTTTTGAAGTAACTGACAGAAAACAGTGAAAAAAATGGAGAAAGTATGAGATGATTTTAAGTGCAAATCAAGCCATTGATAGAACTGCCACTTCTCTCACAATGTGAAGAAATTTAAGAAAAAAAAAAAGGTTTTATTTTCATACCTCAGAAAACTGGCTATATTTTGTTCAAAGTAATACATTTCTAGTTATTTCCCCCAAATCACTTGATTCCACTACTCTATAGAGAAATTCATAGCTTCCCAGAATACTTCATGAAGCAATTATATATTTAGTTGTTTAATGAGTAACTGAGGTGTAACATAAAGATTAATAATAATTTTAACTTAAAGAGCACTTCTTAATGTTAAATTGTTTGACATTTTGATACATACAAGTTAATATATTAAGTGTATATGATTGTTTTACATATTTTATTGTTATAATTGAGATATTTGTATTAAATATCTTCCTAATTTTGCTCTTAAATCATATTTACAGGGTAAAAAGTCCATCCTGATTTTTTTTTTTTCCTTTTATGTTGTAGAATATTTCACTTAGAAGATGACAACTGTACTTCCTGATGCTTACTTTGTTCATATGAGATTGGATTTGAGACTCATCAACTTGGTTACCTTTCTTCTCAGAGATAGTCAGCATTAATTCTATAAGTTTTCTGATTCATTCCATAAGTTTTCTTTCTGAAGAATAAATATTTCCACATAGAAAAATGTTTTTTCTTAAAAAATGTAGTTCTCTAGAACTTTCTTGTCTGGAGACAGTTTAATTACAGTTGTAAACAAGTTTATGCCAAAGATGTGTTCAGAAAGGTGGAACACACTTTGCTCTGTGATCCCACACTCATAGCTGCCCCTTCGTTCATTGATGCCACTGCTGCTCATTGTTTGGTGTGCCACATTTTCCCTTTACTCAGTGTTCCCAAATCTTTTTGGCCACTACAACTAGCCTGGAGTGGCATTTCATATACACTGATGTTTTGAGAGTTTCTCTCTGTTTATTCATCCCACAGTAGAAAGTAAAAGATTTCTTTCAATTGGTTTTCATATTGCAATTACTCATATTTCTCTCTTTGGGTGGCTTTAAGACAAAACTAAAAATATGCTTATCCTGACCTTAAATTTATATGTTTAGATTAATAGGACTAGAGAAGTATTGGGTCTTCCTTTCCTTTCTTTTAATCACCATCCTTATTATCTCAGACCTGAAATATTACAAGACAGAGTGTGGGACAGTATCAGCCTTAAAAATATCTTTCTTAGGTAGACTATTATTCTAATTTTGTTAATCTCTCTCAATTAAGTTGTGCAAAGAATGAAAAATTATATGTATAAAAATGTTTCCAATAGCATGATTTGTAATATTCTGAATTATAAACCACTTAAAAAATTTAGGGCCAGGATCAGGAAACCTTTTCTTTAAAGGGCCAGGTGGTAAATATTTTAGGCTTTGCAGGCCACATAGTATCTGTCATAATTTCTCAACTCCGTGATTTGCAGTGTGAAGGCAACCATAGACAATATATAAACAAATGAGTATGCATTAATTCCCCAAAACACTTTATTTATAAATGCACAGCCATAATTTGCTAACCCCTGGTCTAAGGGCAAGGGTCAATTACTTTTTTTTTAATAGGAAAGAAAGTAAATATTTCAGGGTTTACAAGCCTTATACAGAGTATCATACATTCTTATTTCTTTACAACTCTTAAAAATGTAAAAATTACTCTGCTTGTGAACTGTACAAAAATCAACACTGGGCCAAATGAAGTCCATTTGCCAACCCCTGGTCTAGTGACCAGTTTTTTGGTTTATATGTACATTCATTAAAAATTAGTAATGAATATTATGGAAAAAAAAACATGGGAAAGTGTTATATTAAGTAAAAGACCAAGATACGGAAATGTAGGAATGGGTATGCTTATGGCTATAAATAACACACCACACATAAAATAAAGGATAATAAAGTAAATACAATTGCTAACTATGTTTATGATAGGATGGCAAGGCAATAAATGGATGACTTTCTCTTTTCCCAATATTTCACTTTTTCTTTACCCTATTTGTATTACTTTTATAATAAAAATGTTTTAAAATTTAAAAAGTGTTCTGAAATATGTACTAGGAATCTATTGTTGTGTACCAATATTATACAAATTTAGCAGTTTGAAACTGCTGACATATATTCTCTCACCATTTTTGTGGGTTAAGAGGCTGAGTGCAGATTACTTGGTCCTTTGCAAAGCTGCTATCCAAGTGTTTTACAGGCCAGCAGTCTCATCATAATTTTGACTGGGAAAGGGTCCACATCCTCACTCATTTGGTTGTTCCCAGTCTTCAGTTCCTTGTGGGCTTTTGGGCTAAAGACCTTAGGTTTTAGCTGGCTGTCAGCCACATAGCCCTTCTCAAAATGGCCAGTTATTTCCTCATTGACAGCAGGGGAAAGAATCTCAGCAAGATGGACATTATAACTTTATGTAATGTAATCAAGTATATCCTGTCACCTTTGTTACATTCTGTTGGTTAGAAGCCAGTCACATGTCCTATCCAAAATCTAGAATTCCATAGCTAATTAGGAAACAATTACAAGGGTAGAAGAATGATAAAAATTAATAGTATTACAAAGTGATAGTTCCTAACTCTTTTCTTTTGTATTTGGATTTTGCTTTTATTCTTTATTTATTTTTAAATTGTGATTTGGGTGAAAGCTTATAGAGCAAAATTGGTTTTCCGTTCAACAATTCATACACATTTTTTTACATTCATTGCAATCCCCATAACAATACTCTTTCCCACTTCTTCCCTATGTTTACCATTACCCTTTGTCCTTCTTTCCTATCCCTTCCTGCCTTCTGAGCTTTATCCCTGGGCAAATGCTCCCCTTTCGATCTCATGTGGTTAATGGTTCCAATGAATGCATGCCTCCTTGCTATTGTTCATGTGATAAGCCTGTCTATTGTTTGGCTGAAAGTTGAGCTACAGGGGTGAGTTTAGTTCCAGGCTTGAAGAGTGTCTAAGGGCCATCGTTTTTGGGTTCCTCCAGTCTCTAGCAGACCAGTAAGCTTGGTCTTATTTATTTATTTAATGATTTTTGAGATTTTTTCCCACATTTCCTCCCACCCTATCCGGGACCTCCTATTGTGATCCATTTCAGAGTGGTCAGCAGTGGTAGCTGGGCTCCATCAAGTTCTTCTGGTGTCAGGAGTGTGAAGGCTGGTGTTCACATGGTCCATTAGTCCTTTGGACAAATTTCTTCTTTGCATCTTTCATTATCTTCATTCTTCTTTGCTCTGGATGGAGAAAGACCAATTGTAGCATCTTAGATGACCACCCACAAGCTTTTAAGACCCCAAGTGCTATTTACCAAAATAAGATGTAGAATATTGTGTTTGTGGACTGTGTTAATGCCAATTGATCTTGGTGTCCCCTGAGACTATGGTGCTAAGCCACCTCTCTGCCTGGCAACTCATTCCCTCAAGGTCTTTGATTATGGCTAAAAAGTTTTTATAACTTTACCCTCTGTATGCTCTACTATATTCAGGATATATTTGTAGCACATATAAATGTAGAAATATCCTCTATCAAACCTATATATATATATGTATTTGTGGATATAGTCTCATTCACTTTCCCAACTCTGTTCAGCTTGAGTGTCTATTATGTATCTACTTGTAAATTATTGTTATTGCAGCATTATGTATGTAATAGTGTTTACCTTTTTTTTGCCTTTAATTCTTGATGGAAGTTCTTGGCAGCTCCTTCATACACTTTCTACTTCCCTAGAATTCCAGACAATGTACTATTCAGAACAATGTTTTTCTGTGACTCTACTGTACAATTTGGAGATCTAAGAACGCTAAAACAGTTTATTTTAAACTTTTAGGATCTCTGCCAATTAAATACTTTTGAGGTTTGTTTTGTTTTTTACTTATAGTGCTAGAAAAGCAGCATGCATTTTCAGAAAGAAGTGTAAGGTGTCTTTTGAGATTGACTATGAAAGGAGCTTTCTTCAAAGAAATCTTTAAACTAGACCTCAATTCCACTGTATGTCCTGAGATGTTTACTCTATTTCAGAATGTTCCCTGTGTGCTTGACCAAAGATGTTCCTGTCTAAAGCCAGTCAGATGTCAGCTAATGTTGTAATAGTCCAGGAAGGTTTGAAAAGGGAGGCAATCCAGCCTTGTCTGTCTGTTTAGGTGAAAACTAGGTAAAGTGATTAATTTTGTTTGATGAACTAATTTCTGTAATTGCATTTGCATTTGTCACCCTTCTTGGCCTGTGAGCCCCTTAAGAACAGATCTAGGAGCTAAGTTGGTTTTTCTACCTGTTTCCTACCACCATCCACGGTAACTGGCATATAGGTGACTATCAATAAATATTTGATTAATGAATGAATGGATGCTGATTATAGACATATATATACTTTTTGCCTCAAAGTAAATTAAAATTGTCCATTTGGACACCAGAGGGCACTACTGGATAAGCACAAAATTTCAGACTTGAAGATTAGTTTGAGAATTGGTGCTCTTGAAAATTTATTTTTAATTGGTGGGAAATAACATAAATAAAAATAAAGTTTTATGTGCTCACACCCCCTTTTTCATTCTGGTATAACTCTAAAATTACATTTCTGACATTAAGTATGTGATTTGATTCATCCTTTGTTGAACATGGGGATCTATATTTAAAAACGAAAGCTATTTGGGGAGATAGTTTTTTCTAGATTGATTATGTTCATATCCATATGAAAATGTGCATTTCAGCTTTTCATTGTGAAAGCCTTATTTTTTAAAATGAATTTCAGGATCAGGACACAAGAAATCTCAGCTCTGAAACACGGTACAGGCTAAATACTTGTGGTGAGACGCATAAACTGGTACAGTTATATATATGAACTTTCCCATAAATGGAGAGCCTTCTCTAGATGGACGTAGGAAAGAGGGAAAGGGTGGACAATTGATTTCGGTCTGGTGCTGACCTCCCTTTGTTTTCTATAGTCCCTATTCGTTGTTCCTCGTGCCTGGGATGGCTCAGTGGAACATTGAGTAATCTTAGTCCATTGACCTCAGACTAATTTGTTTTGCTTCCCCTCTTCAGAAGAATGTATTCCTAAACACCATAGATCTGCTGTAAAGAACATGAGGGCAAAGGCACTTTGGAATTCTAATCTACGGTTAGAATAGTAGTCTCCTATAAAGTTCATGTAATCTGTATTTTTTTGGTCAAAACAGCTGTACGCTTACAATAAGCGTAGAGCCAAATGACTTAACCAAAACTTCGTGTTGCTTTATCTTCTCTTACTGAACATTTCTGGTCTGAATTCCTCTCTGAAGTCACTTTTTCCATTGCAGCCCCCAGCAAGGTTTTTTTTTTTTTCCAAACAGCAATACAGTGGTTCTTGCCAAACTTTGTACTTCTTCTATACAGAAGCTCTTTATTTATCTGCCATATTTTACCTTGAGTGTTTACATATGCAGAATAATGTAGTGTCCTCTGAACAAATAATAGTACAGCTTTCCCTTTCTGGCTAATAGCTGTTCTGTTCTTTACCACCTCCACTCCTCTAGCCTAATCCTCTTAATGATCTTTGAATAAGAACTGCTTGTGCTCACTAAGGAAAGAGGATGGAGAAATCTCATGTCTGTTGGGTGGATATGCTATTATAAATGTTTAGATGATTCTGGAAAATTTCTCCAAAACCAATTTAACCATAATAAAGCAAAAGGTTGGCATTTTAGATTTCAGATAATATAAAGAAGTGTTTAATTAAAGCTCACTTCCTTCATTTATAATCTTTACACATTAACTGAGTTCTATATACTTAGATATTGTTATATGGGCTAGGGATACAGAGATTAATAAGGCATGACCCTTGCCCCCAAGGAACTCATCCAGCCATAGCCAAAACTCTAAAGCATGTTGTGGGTGTAAATAAAGGAATACTCTTCACATGGTTTGGGAAGTTTATATAGTTTAGGTAGTTTCCTTAAGGGTAAAGAGGTCCAACAAGTCCTGGTAAATGAAACAGTTTTCAAACAATCAACATATGTTTATTGTCTCCAAGGGCTTAACATTGGACAGGGCACAAGGAAATACTGCACAGTGCATCTCTCAAGGAACCTATTGTCTATTTACAAAGTAAGTCTATGTATATGAAATAATCTGAGAACATTACCAGGTAGTAGAATACATGCATGGTATTTTCAATCACCTCATATGTATGCAAAGGATAGGGAATGAATAAGGAAGACCAAAGAAGAATTAATGCATTTGAATTAAAGTGTTGGTGAAGAATGTTGAATAATCTGTATTGGTAGAAGTACAGCTGGAATGCTCCCTAGAAGCAAGGGTAGCAAGATTTGTTGCAGGTACTTTGGACATGTTATCAAGATGGACTAGTCCCTGGAGAAGGATATCATGCTTGGTAAAGCACTTGTGTTAGACTGGGTTCTCTAGAGAAATAAAACCAGTAAAGCTTATATAGAGAGAGACAGAGGAATTTATCTTAGGAAAAAGGCTCACACACTTATAGAAGCTGGCAAGTCCAAAGTTCTTGGATCAAACATCAAGCTGGAGGCTTTTACTGACTCTCACAGCTGCAGGGGCTGAGGAGCTCAAGATTGGCAGGCAGTATACTGGCTGTTGGCTCCAACGAATGACGAATCCAAGATCTCCAGGCCAAATGGTGGATTGTTCGCTCATGGACAGTTGTAGGCAGCACAACAGAATCCCGATCCATAGAAGAGTGTCTTTTCCCAGGATGTTTATAAATATACCAGAAGCAGGTCACAACCCTAGGGAAACTCCCTTTCAACAGATTGGCTGCTCAAAACATATTCATCTGATTCCATCATGGGAATAATCACATCACAACTGCTTAAACCACACAGAATTGTGGTCCAGCCAAGTTGACACATAGCAACAATCAGCTGCAAAATGAAGCAAGACAAAGGTGAATTTTAAATGGTAAGAAATCTTTTTTCACTGTTGTCACCCCTCCCTCTCCTGATGCAGCAGCCAAATGTCTGCAGTGGAGTCCTAGACTGTGGAGCTCCACCTGACCCATGGCTCTTCTATGTACCAAGAAAAAGCTCCTGGTCTTTGGCTCTGAAGTAAGTAGGACATGTTTTGCTGGAGGACTATTCAGTGTGCATGTTCTGATCAATATGGGAGATGCCTGAAGGACTAAAACCTTGGTCTGTCCTGAATCAGGGCTCTCACAAGGCAGTGAGGGATTAGTGAGCAAAGACTGAAGGTTGTGTCTCTCTACAAGGTTTTTTTTTTTTTTTCCAGAAGTTAGCATTTTTGAAAGCACTATGTATATGGGAGAATTGAAAAAACAAATTC
>NW_006921630.1:13019777-13024320 GCF_000298275.1 Orycteropus afer afer
CCCCTAGGGAAACTCCCCTTGGGCAGACTGGCCACTCAGAACTCAGTCATCTGATCCCATCCTGGGAACAACCACACAGAACTGGGGTCCAGCCAAGTTGACACACAGCTCCAACCATCACAGCCAGGATTTTTTTTTTTTTTTTTATGACCTGTTCAATTTCTTCTTTTGTTATTGGTCTGTTCAAGTATTCTATCTCTGAGTGGGATAGTCTCAGTAGATTTTCTGAGTCTAGAAACTTGTCCATCTCTTCTAGGTTTTCAAATCTGTTGGAGTACAGTTCTTCATAATATTCTGTCAGTGTCTTTTTTATTTCAGTTGGTTCTGTTGGGATGACACCCTTTTCATTTACTATTCTTGTAATTTGCATCTTTTCTTTCTTTTCTTTTGTTAGATTTGCCAATGGTTTGTCGATTTTGTTAATCGTTTTGAAGAACCAGCTTTTTGTTTTGTTGATTTTCTCTATTGTTTTTTGTTTCATTTATTTCTGCTCTGATCTTTATTATTTCCTTACTTCTAGATACTGTAGGATTGTTTTGTTGTTCTTTTTCTAGTTGTTGGAGTTGTTGAGTTAGAGTGTTGATTTTGTTTCTTTCCACTTTTTTGATGTATGCATTTATTGCTATAAACTGACTTCTGAGTACTGCTTTTGCTGTGTCCCATAGGTTTTAACATGATGTATCTTCATTTTCATTTGTTTCTAAGGATTTTTTCTTTTATTTCACTTTTTATTTCTTCTATTACCCCAGTAGTTTTTGAGCAGTGAGTTGTTCAACTTCCACATTTGATATTTTTTCCTTGATCTTCCTATTATTAATTTCTAATTTTATAGCATTGTGGTCTGAGAAGATGCTTTGTAGTATTTCCATGTTTTTGAATTTATTGAGGTTTGTTTTATGTCCTAATATATAATCTGTTCTGGAGAAGGATCCGTGTGCACTGGAGAAGATTGTGAATTGTGCTTTTATTGGGTGGAATGCTCTGTATATGTCTATGAGTGGAATTGGTTGATGTGTTGTTGAATTCTTCTGTATCTTTGTTGAGATTTTTTCTAGTTGATCTGTCCCTCCCTGAAAGTGGTGTGTTAAATTCTCCTACTACTATTGTAGAGTTGTGTATTTTCCCTTTTAATTAAACTAATATTTGTTTCATGTATTTTGGAGCACTTTTATTGGGTGCATAGATGTTTATTATTGTAATGCTTTCTTCATCAATTGACCATTTCAGTATCATATAGTGTCCTTCTTTGTCTCTTATGTTGTTTTTCACCTTAAAGTCTATTTTATCAGAAATTAATATTGTCACTCCTGCTCTTTTTTGGTTACCATTGGCTTGGTATATATTTTTTTCCACCCCTTAACTCTTAATTTGTTCTTATTTTGTGTCTAAGGTGGGTCCTTTGTAGGCAGCATATCGATGGGTCTTCTTTCCTTATCCAGTCTGCCACTCTCTTTCTCTTGATTGGTGCATTAAGTCCATTCACATTGAGTGTAATTAGTGATAGGTATGCATTGATTACTGTCATTCTATTGTGTTTTTTTGGTCAAGTTGTTGGAGTTTCCTTGGTCCGTATACTTTTCTGTGCTGAGTTCATTTTGTTTTCAAGTTGTTTCCTCTCTTTTCTTCTTTATTGTTGGTTTTGTGCTTACTAAACCCATATGTTTTCCTTCCTTCTGGATTTGCTTAGGAGGATTGTTAATTTTCTCTGTGGTTACCTTGGAGTCAATTCTTGTCTCTATATTTTTGGAACAGTCTTTTCTATGAGCACATTGGCCTTTTTTCCTCCCCATTTGGAAGTTTTGTACTTAGAATTTTTATTCCTTCTATTTAGTTAGTTGCTATTGTCGTATGCAGATTGGCTTCCTTGATTTTTAGTGTACAATGTTTTATGGTCTTAATTTGAGCATCTATTTCTGATTTGGTTTTAGTATTGATGTCATGTGTCCTGATTTGGTTGTTCTTTGTGTGGGTTCTCTATTGGAAGGAGTTCCTTAATCATTTCTTGTAGGGTTGGACTGTTTTCACAAAATCCCTTAATTTCTGTTGTCTGAGAATGTCTTGATTTTGCCCTCATATGTGATGGACGATTTGGCTGGATATAGAATTCTTGGTTGGAATTTCTCTTCCTTCAGTGTTTTATATATGCTATCCCATTGCCTTCTTGCCTGCATGGTTTCTGCTGAGTAATCAGAGCTCAGCCTAACTGTTTGATTATTATAAGTAATATTTCTTTTGTTCTGGGAAGCTTGCATAATTCTTTCTTTGTCTTTGGTTTTGGAGAGTTTGATTATGATATGCCTTGGTGTTTTTCTCTTGGGACCTATCTTGTATGGGGTTCTATGAGCTTCTTGGACAAATATCTTTTTTTTTTCTTCATAATATGGGGGAATTTTTCTTTTAGTAGGTCTTCTGCAATTTTTTTCAGTGGCTTTTTTGCCTCTTCTTGTTCTGAAATTCCAGTGAGGTATATGTTGTTTCCTTTATTTCATTCCATGTAACTCTTAGGTTCTCTTCATTTCTCTTGAATCTTTGTTCTGATTTTTCTTCATATAGGCTAGTGTCCAGGGATTTGTCTTCTGGTTGGGAAATCTGTTCTTCACCCAGTTCTATCCTATTCTTTGTGCTACCATGGTATTGTGCAATTCTGTAATTTTGGTATTCATCTTCTGGATTTCTAACTGCTATTTTTGTATGAGTTCTGATTGTGCATTAATCTTTTTTTTTTTTTTTGTTGTTGTTGTTCTTGAATGGTTTTCCTGAGTTCTTCCATGGTACTGTCTGTGTTCTCCTTGCTTCTGTTTGGGGTTTCCTTAAGCTCTTGTAGAGCTCTATAAACATACCTTCTAAATTCCTTCTCAGATAATTTCATTGCCTCTTCTTTTTCCATGTTTAATGAGACTTTTTTGGGGGGGATTTTACTTCTATTGTCTTATCCTGTTTTTTATTTCCCTTTTGATTTGAGGTTGCCTGTTGTTTCCTAGACATTTTGAAGTTGTCTTTAACTGTTAGTTATGTATTGATTTGTTTTCTTGGTTTTGTTATTTAATATTTTGAAAAGGTGGAGCTGGTGTATCTTACTTATTTAGCTATTAATTCAGGTGTGCTGAGTTGCTCTACAGTTTTCTTTGTGATGATGGAATCACTGTGTGGAATGTGGATGCAGGTCTCTGTTGTCATAATGGGAGTTTAGGATTCAAGCCGGCAGGTGTTATGGTGGCTGAATGTGGTTTTTCTATTGGATGAGACAGGGTAGAGGTGGAGAAAGGAGGAAGAAAAAAGAGAGAGAAAAAAAAAGCTGAAAGATGCCAGAAGCCGTTTCTAGGGTTTTGAGTGGGCTGCTAATGATGATGTTATACTGTTACTCACAGGCCTGCAGCTCAAGTTCAGCAAAGACTCCAATTGTTAGGGAGCCACCACTTTCTACCAGGTTCAGACAGCTATAAAAACTCCACTCTTCAGGCCCCTCCTTGCCAAAAAGCTGACCTAGGATAACTGCCCCAATCCACAATGGGAGTTCATCCCAGGGCCTGACTACTTGTGGTGTTAATGTTCTTTCTGCTCCCACTCCAGTGGTACCCAGAGCCAGAGGGATCTCTACTATCTTCCAATGGTTCCAAGTTTACCGATAACAGCAGGTGCTGAAGGTAGATCCGTGGAGTGGCTGCAGGTTCTCTGGTGCGGTGCATTATCTCCACTGCCCCAGGGAGGCCTCCAATGCCCTTTCTCACCTGCCAGTCAGTGCTCTGCATGGCAGGTTCACCTGTCCCTCCCCCGCCCCGGTGATTGCACTGCCCCTTTTTCCTTTCTAATCCTACTCCCCTGAGTTCGGCGTACTCTGAAGTAACGAGCTGTTCAGAGCCCAGAATCCCCATTTCAAACTGCTGCACTTTGTTTTTCAAGCACTAAGATGCTAGAGGGCACTACTGTGTGCACTACAGGATAGACACCATTTTCCTCTCTCTCAGAGTCATAGTTTTGGTGAAATTTGAAAGATACTATAACTCCTATCCTTTCTTATTTTCTATCTTTAACCTGTTAATATTTTATCAATAATAGCAACTACTCTGTGAGCATTCCCTGTGTGTCAGATATTTGATAAATAAGCCCTTTACTTACATTATTTAATTCTCATAGTAGCTCTAAACCCAAAACAACCCACTGCCAATGAGTTCATTCTAACTTATGAGTGACCCTTTACTCTTTGTAGAAGCAGATTACTTCATCTTTTCCATGAGAAGTGACTTGTGAATTTCAACCACCAACCTTTTGTAACCCAAAAGGCAGCCCAGTGCCTTAACCACTATGCCACCAGGGGGCTTAGGAATTAGTATTCCCATTTTATGAATGAGAAAACTAAGGCTCAATGAGGTTTATGCAGGCAAAATTACTCAATTAGCAAATGGCAGACTGGTATTGGAACTAGGTCTGTTAGATTAAGTTTGTACTCTTAATCACCACTTCTTAGTTTCAGGAATAGTCCGTTTAGGCTAAAAGGCTCTCAAAATAGGACTGGGAAAGAGCTGCAACATCTGAGTAAACCCAG
>NW_006921630.1:13027883-13031418 GCF_000298275.1 Orycteropus afer afer
TCTGGTTAGCAGTCAAGTGCCTTAGGCACTATGCTACCAGAGCTCCCGACTAAATGTTAGGTAAGAGTAATATCATTGTTACTATGTCATTGTGAACATTCTAGTTTTTTTTTTTTTTTAATTATTTTGTTGTTGTTGAGAATATATACAACAAAAGATGCACCAATTCAACTGGTTCTACATGTACAATTCAGTGACATTGATTACATTCTTAGAATTGTGCAACCATTCTCATTTTCCTTTTCTAAGTTATTCCTTCTCCATTAACAAAAACTTACTGCCCCCTAAGTTTCCTAACTAATGTTTAAAATTGCTGTTGTCATTTTGATCCCACATAGATTGTTATTAAAAGACCGTAATGCTCCAGGCAGACTTTTTTGTTTTTCTTTTTACTAGTGTAGCTAAACAACTGTTTGGTTTTAAGAAGACATCAC
This sequence comes from Orycteropus afer afer, assembly GCF_000298275.1. Lineage (NCBI taxonomy): Eukaryota > Metazoa > Chordata > Mammalia > Tubulidentata > Orycteropodidae > Orycteropus > Orycteropus afer. The sequence continues at coordinate 13,028,318 of NW_006921630.1, forward strand.
GGGATATTTTTGCTTTAAGTTTTAAAGATCATCTCAGGGCTTCAACCAGCCCCCATTGCTCCAGAAAGTCTGCAATCCATGAGAATTTCATATTATGTTCTGCATTTTTCCCCTTTTAGTCAATATTCTTCTATAGAATCCTTGATCAAAATATTCAGTAATGGTAGCTAGGAACCATCCAGTTCTTCAGGTCTCATAACAAAGGAGGCAGTTGCCCATGGAGGAAATTAGTTATATATTCCATATCCTCTTTCTATTTTTGACTCTCCTTCTTCTATTGCTACAGGTGAATAGAGATGAATTGTCTTGCCATGGATGGCTGCTTAGAAGCTTTTAAGACCCCAAACACTATACAATGAACTAGGAGATAGAACAAATACACTAAATGTGTTATTAGGGCAAATAACTGGGATGTCCCATGAAACCATGACCCTAAACCTCCAAGCCAATGAGCCAAACATCATGAGATTTTGGTTATACATAAGCAGTCTCAGTGGCTACTTTTTTTTTTTTTTGTCATTGTAAATATAACTATGACACAACTTTTGCCAATTCAAGTTTTTTTACAGATGTAAAACTTATTGACATCACTAATGTCATTGAATTATACATGTAAAAATGTTGAATGATAAATATTTTATTATATATATTTACCACACACATACACATAAATAATAGAATCTTTATCTTGTACCAAATACTTTACATGTATTTTTAAGACACTTAATCCTAATTACAACCCAATAAAAGATGGTTACTTACATGTTCCACTTTTACAGATAAGGAAACTGAGACACAAATTGTAAACACAAAACACTTTTGTGTAGACACAAAAGTAAATTGCCTAAGGTCAATGGCTAATAAGTGGAAGAGCTGCATGTCAGCATAGACACCTAGCCTCTATGTTAATGTTATGTAGAGGTCCATAAAATGAGGATAGAGAATTGACCCCAGGTTTTGGCATGGTGAAAGTCACAGGTGACTTTGGCAAATGGTGGCAGGGAGAAAAGTCTATTGGAGTGGATATTAGAGGATGGAATGAGCCATGGAAGTAGAGAGGGCAAGCACCGACAAACTTTCTGAAGAGATTTATTGTGAAAGGGTACAGAGAAATAGGAGAGTCACTGGAGAAGTATGTGGGGGTGAAGATGCGAAATACTATACTATGTTTGTAGGCTTATAGGAAAGATCCAGCAGAGAGAAATAAATAGGGAATAATGAAAAGTGGGAGGAGAATTATAAAAACAAAGTTCTTCAGAAATAGGAATGCCTGGGATTTAGTGTTAATGGAAGCTCTGATTTTATTTTTTTATTTTAAAATAATATTTTTATTGTGTTTTATGTGAAAATTTACACAGAAAACTAGGTTCTTGTATGAAATTTGTATACAAATTATTCTGTGACATTAGTTACATCTTTCACAATGTGTCAACATTCTCTTTAATTTTGTTCTTGTTGTTCCATTTCCAGGGCTCTAGGTTCACTGCTGTCATATCTTCTAATCCTTGCTTTAGAGTAATTGTTGACATTTTGTTGTCATATAAGATGGGTTTTTTATGGACCACCATTATTGTTGTTAGGTGCCATTGAGTCAGCTCCAACTCATAGTGACCCTATGTACAACAGAACGAAACTCTGCCCAGTCATGTTCCATCCTCACAATCTTTGCTACACTTGAGTCCATTGTTGCAGCCACTTTGTCAATCCATCTTGTTGAGGGTCTTCCCTGTTTTCACTGACCATATACTTTACCAATGTAAATGACGAGGTAAAAGAGCTGAACAGAAGATTTTGAAGAGCATCTTGAGAAGACAGAGTCAATTATTATAATGAAATGTGCAAAGATCAGGAGTTAAAAAAAACAAAAGGAAAGAACATGCTCAGCATTTCTCGAGCTGAAAGAACTGAAGAAAAAAATTCAAGCCTTGAATTGCAATATTGAAAGATTCTATGGGCAAAATATTGAATGATGTAGGACATAATAAAAGAAGATGGAAGAAATACACAGAGTAACTGTACCAAAAAGAATTGGTCGATGTACCTCAATTTCAGGAGGTGGGATGTGATCAAGAACCAATGGTATTGAAGGAAGAAGTGAAAGATGCACTGAAGGAATTGGCAAAACTCCAAGAATTGACAGAATACCCATTGAGATATTTCAACAAACGGATGCCCCCCTGGAGGCATTCACTTGTCTATGCCAAGGAATTTGGGAGACAGCTACCTGGCCAACTGACTGGAAGAGACCCATATTTGTACCCATTCCAAAGAAAGGTGATTCCAGAGAATGTGGAAATTATCAAACAATGTCATAAATATCGCATGCTAGTAAAATCTTACTGAAGATAATTCAAAACAGTTGCAGCACTATATTGACAGGGAACTTTCATAAATGCAAGCTGGATTCAGAAGAGGATGTGGAATGAGAGATATCATTGCTGATGTCAGATGGATCTTGGCTGAAAGCAAAGAATACCAGAAAGATGTTTACTTGTGTTTTATTGACTATGCAGAAGCATTTGATTGTGTGGATCATACAAATTACGGATAACATTGAGAAGAATGGGAATTCCAGAACAATTGATTGTGGTCATCAGGAACCTATACATAGACTAGGAGACTGTCATTTGAACAGAACAAGGGGATACTGCATGGTTTAAAATAAAAAAGGCAGTGTGTCAGGGTTGTATCCTTTCACCATATTTATTCAATCTGTATGCTGAGCAAATAATCCAAGAAGCTGGACTATATGAAGAATGTGACATCAGGATTGGAGGAAGACTCATTAACAACCTAAGATATGCAGATGACACAACTTTGCTTGCTGAAAGTGAGGATGACTTGAAGTACTTGTTGATGAAGGTTAAAGACTACAGTATGCATTGTGGATTACATCTCAACATAAAGAAAATGAAAATCCTCACAACTGGGCCAATAAGCAGCATCACAATAAATGGAGAAAAGATTGAAGTTTTAAAGATTTCATATTACTTGGTTCCACAATCAACACCCACGGAAGCAGCAGTCAAGACATCAGATAACATACTGGACTGGACAAATCTGCTGCAAAAGACCTCTTCAAAGTGCTGAAAAGCCAAGAT
>NW_006921630.1:13031578-13035756 GCF_000298275.1 Orycteropus afer afer
GATTGATCTCTCCAAGGAGTGTATCTACTTAATGTAAATATTCAGCTCATATGCCTGTCTTTTGTTTGGCTTGAAGCCACAGGAGTGGGTTCAATTTCAGACCCAAAGGATAGCTAGAGGCCATAGTTTCAGAGGTTTCATCAGAAGTTCTGTCAGACCAGCAAACCTGGTCCTTTATTATTATTTTTTTAATTATTTTGAGTTTTTTTCCACATTTTTCTCCCATTCTATCCAGGATCTCCTACATAGATCCCCCTTCGAGTGGTTGACAGTGGTAGCTGGGCACAATCTAGTTCTTCTGGTCTCATAGTCATACAGACTGAGGATAACATGTATCAGTCCCTTCGACTAATTGTTTCCGTGTGTCTTTGGTTTTATTCATTCTTCTTTGCTCTGGACAAGGAAAGACCCATCATTGTATCTAGATGGCTGCTTGCAGCCTTTTAAGCTCCCAGTCACTACTTGCCAAAATAGGATGTGGAAAAATATTTGTGTGTAGGATGTTATGCCAATTGAGCCAAGATGCCTCTTTGAAGATTAAGGTGTGTCTAACCCAAGCCATGCTGTTTTCAATCACCTCATATTGATGTGAAAGTTGGGCAACGAACAAGGAAGACTGAAGAAGAGTTGATGCTTTTGAGTTGTGATGTTGGCAAAGAATACTGAAAGTACCATGAACTGCCAAAAGAATGGACAAATCTGTCCTGGAAGAAGTGCAGCCAGAATGCTCTTTGGAAGTGAGAATGGCCAGACTGTCCCACTTACTTTGGTCATGTTGTCAGAAGGGACCATTCCCTAGAGAAGGATGTCAAGCTTCATAAAGTAGAGGGTCAGCGAAAAAGCGGAAGGCCCTCAACCTTGGGAGAGGAACTGACCAGTGACTGCAGTGATGGGCTCAGGTATAGCAAGGATTGTGAGGCTAACACAGGACTGGGTAATGTTTTGTTCTGTTGTATGTAGGGTCACTATGAGTCAGAACTGATTCAGTGGCACCTAACAACAACAACATACTTTACCAAGCATGATATCCTTCTCCAGGGAATGCTCCCATCTGACAATATGACCAAAGTAGGTGGGACAAAGTCTGGCCATACTTGCTTCCAATGAGCATTCTGGCTGTACTTCCTCCAGGATAGGTTTATTTGTTCTTCCGGCAGTCCATACTATTTCAGTATTTTTTGCCAATGCCACAATTCAAATGCATCAATTCTTCTTCCTTCTTCCTTATTCATTGTCCAGCTTTCATGTGTTTATGAGGCAACTGAAAATACTATGGCTTAGGTTGTTGTTGTTGTTGTTGTTATGTGCCATCGAATAGGCCCCGACTCATAGCGATTCCTCCTTGGGTTTCCAAGGTGGTATCACTATGGAAGTAGATTGTCCAACCTTCCTTCTGAGGAGTGGCTGGTGGGTTTGAACTTCCAACCCTCTTGTTAGCAGTCAAATGCTTTAGGCACTATGCTACCAGAGCTCCTATGGCTTGGGTTAGGCACACTTTAGTCTTCAAAGTTACATCTTTGGTCTTTAACATTTGAAAGAGGTCTTTGGGAGCAGATTTGCCCAGTGCAATATGACATCTGATTTCTTGGCTGCTGCTTCCATGAATATTGACTGTGGACCCAAGGAAAATGAAATCCCTCACAACTTCAATTTTTTCTCCTTTTATCATGATATTGTTTATTGCTCCAGTTGTGAAGTTTTTGTGTTCTTAATGTTGAGGTGTAACACATACTGAAGACTGCAGTCTTTGATCTTCATCAGTAAGTGCTTCAAATCCTCTTCACTTTCAGCAAGCAAGGGTGTGTCATCTATGTATTGCAAGTTGTTAATCGTTCTTCCTCTAATCCCAATGCCATGTTTTTATTCATATAGTCCAGCTTCTTGGATTATTTGCTCAGCATACAGATTGAATAAATATGGTAAAAGGATACAACCCTGATGCATACCGTTCATGATTTTAAACCATGCAGTATCCCCTTGTTCTATTTGAATGACTGCCTCTTGAGCTATGTATAGGTTCATGTGCACAATTAAGTGTTCTGGAATTCCCATTCTTTACAATGTTATCCATAATTTGTTATAATCCACACCACTGAATGCCTTTGTATAGTCAATGAAACACAGGTAAACATCTTTCTGGTATTCTTTGCTTTCAGCCAAGATCCATCTGACATCAACAATGATATCACTCATTCTATGTCTTCTTCTGAATCCAGCTTGCATTTCTGAAAGTTCCCTGTCAATGCACGGCTGCAACCACTTTTGAATTATCTTTAGCAAAATTTTACTTGCATGTGATATTAATAATATTGTTCAGTAATTTCCACATTCTGTAGGGTCACCTTTCTTTGGAAAGGGCATAAATATAGAATTTTTCCAGTCAGCCAGCCAGGTAGCTGTCTTGGCATAAATGAGTAAACATCTCCAGTGCTTCATCCATTTGTTGAAATGTCTCTATGGGTATTCTGTCAATTCCTGGAGCCTTCTTCTGCTTCTTCTTCTTCTTTTTTTTTTTTTTTTACCAATTCCTTCAGTGCAGCTTGGACTTCTTCCTTCAATACCATAGGTCCTTGATCATATGCTACCTCCTGAAATAATTGAACATTGACCAATTCTTTATGATATAGTGATTGTGTATTCCTTCCATCTTCTTTGGATGCTTCCTGAATCATTCAATATTTTGCCCATGAATCCTTCAATATCACACCTGAGACTTGAATTTTTTTCTTCAGTTTTTTCAGCTTGAGAAATGCTGAAGGTATTCTTCCCTTTTGGTTTTCTAATTCCAGGTGTTTGCACATTTCATTTAATAATTTACTTTGTCTTTTTGAGCTGCTTTTGGAAATCTTCTATTCAGTTCTTTTATCTTGTCATTTCTTCCATTCGCTTTAGTGAATGTACAGGAGCAAGTTTCAGAGTCTCTTCTGACATCCAGCTAAGTCTTTTCTTCCTTTTCTGTCTTTTTATTGACTATTTGCTTTCATCATGTATGATGTTCTTGATGTCATTTCACAACTCATCTGGTTTTCAATTATTGGTGTTCAGTGCATCAAATCTGGTCTTCAGATGGTCTGTAAATTTAGGTGGGATATAATCAAGGTCATATTTTGACTCTCATGGACTTGTTTTAATTTTCTGCAACTTTATCTTGAACTTGCATGTGAGCAATTGATAGTCTATTCCACAGTCAGCTTCTGGCCTTGTTTTGACTGAAGATATTGAGTTTTTTCATAACCTCTCTCCACAGATGTAGTTGATCTGGATTTCTTTGTATTGCGTCTGGTAAGGGTCACATGTATTCCCATCATTTATGTTGTTGAAAAGGTATTTGCAACGAGTGAGTCATTGGTCTTGCAAAATTTTATCATGCAATCTCCAGCATCATTTCTGACCAAGGCCATATTTTCCAGCTCCCAATACTTCTTTGTTTCCAACTTTAGCATTTCAGTCACAGGTAATAATCAATTCATCTTGATTACATGTTTAGTCAATTTCAGACGGCAAAAGCTGGTAAAAATATTTAATTTCTTCATCTTTGGTTTTAGTGATTGGTGTGTAAATTGAATAATATTGCTATTAACTGGTCTTCCTTATATCATCTTATCACTGACAGCATTGTGCTTCAGGGTAGATATTGAAACATTCTTTTTGATGATGTGATGCCATTCCTCTTCAATTAGTCATTCCCACCATAATAGACCATGTGGTTATCTGATGCAAAATGGCCAGTATCAGTCAATTTCAGCTCACTAATGTCCAGGACATCAGGCTTTATGCATTTCATTTTATTTTTGACAACTTCCAATTTTCCTACATTCATACTTTGTATAGTCTATGTTCCAGTTATTAATAGATGTTTACAGCAGTTATTCCCTATTTTGATTCATGCCTCATCAGCAAATGAAGGTTCCAAAAGCTTTATTCCATCCGTGTCATTAAGGTTGACTCTACTTTGAGAAGGTAGCTCTTCTTCAGTCATATATTGAGTGCTTTCAACCTGAGGGGCTCATCTTCCAGAACTATATCAGACAATGTTTCAGAAAGCTCATAAAGTTTTTCAGTAATGTATCAGAATTTCACGATCTGGTAGCATAGTGGCTAAGACACTTGTCTGCTAACCAGACGGCTGGCGGTTCAAACCCACCAGCCACTCCTCGGAAGGAAGGTTGGGCAATCCT
>NW_006921630.1:13035991-13047487 GCF_000298275.1 Orycteropus afer afer
ATGAACTCCATGGTGGAATCTACTGTGAATAGCTGAGTAGCTGCCTTAGGGATATAGTCTTCTTCCAATATGTAAGAAGACACTTTGAGAAAGATCTTGAGATTTTGGCACATCTGGATCCTATATTTGGCCAAGTATTCATCTCAGTGGCCTGCCATGTCTGCCAATCTTGCGACTGTTTCTGGACTTGAACTAATGGTCTTTCCTGTTGCTTGATAATTTTGGGACTATCGCATTTTATTTGTAAACCTTGGGTTTGTCAGCCTCAGCAGCCAGACGTTGTCTGAATTAAGAGAAGCCTCCAGCTTCAATGGGCCTGGAGCAATAGGCAAAGTTGAAGCCCAAAGTTGAAAGGCTTTCACCCAGCCCCTGGTGCTGGCACTTTGAACTCAGAATTCTAGCCTCCTAAATGGCAAGAAAATAAATCCCTGTTTGTTAAAGTTATCCACTTGTGGTATTTTCTGCTAGAGTGGCACTAGATAACCAAACATAAGGCTTTCATTGACCAATTTTTTCAGAAGTGGATCACCTCATTCTTCTTTGCAATCTGTCTTAGTCTGAAACCAGTCTACCATGAGTGACACTGATGGCATTTGAAATACTGGTGGCACAGCCTTGAGCCTCAAAGCAACACCCAAGCCACCGTAGTATGACAAACTGACCAATGAGTGGTGGGCTAACTAGAGAGTTGATACATATTAACTTAGGTGAATAAAAATAAATAAAAATAATATTTGTCAGGAAACATCTCATCCAATTGACTGATAGTTAATGAAGGAAAAATAAATAACTTGTAAAGAAGAATGTGTTGCAACAGTTATAGAAAGTGGACTGCATTCTAATTTACACATGTAGATGTTTGCTGAAAAGCATGCTTGCTATGAAACTCTGTATGCAGGGACCACATTACAGCACCAGGCACTCTTCTGTTCTGCCTTGAGTGACCCTATGATAGCTATCAAAGATGGCACTTTAAAAATACAGAGAGAAAATGTGACAGTATCCTATGATACTGAATGAAAAGGCTGAATCAAAACAAAATGCTTAAATAAACCCCGAACATGTATTAAGATGAAAATAAACCAAGGTGCTGCTATAGATGAACATAGGCTGGTATTTTTGATGTTGTGAGAATGTGGAATTTCTTTTTTGATTACTTCTATTTTATCCATGAAATAAGTATCAAAGCTTTTAGCCAACAGTGATAAGGGAGATAGTGATGTTCAAGATTTTAGGAGAGAAGAGAAGGTATAAAATAATCATCTAGGAAATTATTGTGACTGCCAGTCAATGGTGAGAGTGTACATGAGTTTGGACTTTCAAACTGTGGCCTACAGACACATCTGTTTTCATAAAGTTTTATTGGAACAGAGCCACACTTATTTGTTTATATATTGTTTGTGACTGCTTTTGAACTACAACAGCAGAGTTGAGCAGAGACTGCATGGCCTACAAACCTAAAGTATTTATTATCTGACCATTTAAGAAAACGTTTGCTGATCCTTGGGAAGGTTGAGAATTAAATTGAGACCAGTCAGTATGGTTTCTTTGGTCATATTCTGCTTAGGTGGAGAGTGAGGGCTAATAAAGCTCCAGATTTATTTTGTGGAATGTAGGCTAGTTAAGGAAAGAAGTAATGTGGCAATTGGAAGGGACAGTGAAAAAGTGGCAATATAAGTTGGAGGTTCCAGTGGGGTTAAAGAATTCTTGGAATGTGAGTACCAGAGAGAGTGAGCTGGTAAGATTTCTACCACAGCATAGAACCATTGCCAAGGAGTTAGTTCCAACTCATGGTGACCCTATATGTTACAGAGTAGAACTGCTCCATAGGCTCTTTTCTTGGCTATAATCTTATGGAGATGGATCACCAGGAATTTCTTTTGTAGTGCCACTGAGGGAGTTCAAACTGCCAACTGCCAACCTTTAGGTTAGTAGTAAAGCACAAACCATTTTCACCACCCCAGCACCTACCAGAGCATGTTGTTGTTAGCTGCCGTCAAGTTGACTCCAACTTACAGCAACCCTGTGTACAACAGAATGAAACATTGCCCTGTCCTATGCCATCCTCACAATCCTTGCTATGCACGAGTCCATTGTTGAAGCCCCTGTGTCTATCCATCTCATTGAGGGTCTGCTCCTTCTTTGCTGACCCTCTACTTTACCAGCATAATATCCTTCTCCAAGGAATGCTCCCTTATGACAACATGACCAAAATAAATGGGATGAAGTCTGACCGTTGTCGCTTCTAAGGAGCATTCTGACTGCACTTCTTCCAGGAAAGATTTGGTTGTTCTGGAAGTTCATGGTATTTTCTGTATTCTTCGCCAACACTACAACTCAGAGACATCAGCTCTTCTTTTGTCTTCTTTATTTATTGTCCAGCTTTCACATGCATATGAGGTGATTGAAAATACCATGGCTTGGGTCAGATATACCTTAGTCTCCAATGTGACATCTCTGTTTCTTAACATTTTAAAGAGGTTTTTTGCAGCAGATTTTCCCAGTGCAATAGAATATCTGATTTCTTGACTGCTACTTTCATTGGTGTTGACTGTGGATCCAAGTAAAATGAAATCCCTGACAATTTCAATCTTTTCTCCTTTCATCATGATGTTGCTTATTGGTCCATTTATGAGGATTTTTGTTTTCTTTATGTTGAAGTGTAATCCATACTGCAGACTGCACCCTTGATCTTTATCAGTAAGTGCTTCAAGTCACGTTCACTTTCAGCAAACAAGGTTGTATCATCTGCATACTGCATGTTGTTAGAGGTTCTTCCTCCAATCCTGATTCCCTGTTCTTCTTCACATAGTTCAGCTTCTTGGATTATTTGTTCAGCATACAGATTGAATAAATATGGTGAAAGATATAACCCTGATATACAACCTTCCTGATCTGAAACCATATAATATCCCCTGTTCTGTTCGAACGACTGCCTCATGGTCTATGTACAGATTCTTCATGAGAACAATAAAGTGTTCTGGAATTCCCATTCTTTGCAATGTTATTTATAATTTGTTATGATCTACACAGTCAAATGAGTTTGCATAGTCAATAAAACACAAGTAGACATCTTTCCGCTATTCTTTGCTTTCAGCTAAGATCCATCTGACATCGGAAATAATATCCCTCATTCCATGTCCTCTTCTGAATCCAGCTTGAATTTCTGGAAGTTCTCTGTCAATGTACTGCTGCAACCATTTTTTAATTATCTTCAGTAAGATTTTACTTGAGTGTACCAGAGCATGGGATGTTTGAAATAGCAGTTCTGTAAATAATGTAATAATTAGTAAGACTTAATCTAGAAGTGCTTTGCGAATGTTACTATGCATACAAATCACTTGGGAATTTTATTGCAGTGAAGAGTCTTCTAGAAGGACTGGGATGGGATCTGACAAGCTCTCTGATGATAATGATGCAGTCAGTCCATGGACAACAATTTGAGTAGCAAGAGTTTAGACTAAAGTTTGGTTATGGAGTTGGCAGGATGCAAAGCTGCATATGAAAAATAATCTTACCTATGTTTTTTGGTATGTAAAAATAAATGCAAAAAAGGATATTAAAAACACTAGTAGTAGTTTTTTCAGTGAGATCACATTTCAGGTAATTTTAATTCTATTCCTTTTTAGATTGTTCCAAAACATCTACATTTATCACTTTTATATGCAGAAAAAAATCTCACTTTTCAAAGTTAATTTAAAAACAGGAAATGTGTTTTTACTTTCAAAATGTATAAAACACATTTCTAAATTTAAAGATGTTCTATAAACATATAGGAATGGGCTGAGGTTTATTGGGAAAGACTTCATAGAGAGGATGATTTTGAATTGAATCTTGGCATGTGAATAGGTGGTACATGAATTTGAGTTCTTAGCCACTGTTGTCTCTTCTCCTGTTCTCAGGTAGAAGAAGGGATGTAGGGCATGTGGTGGTGTATTATTTATCTATTCCTGTGTAACAAATCATACAAAAACTCAGCTGCTTTTAAAAAAGAAGAAAGAAAACAACCTTTGTTATTTCACAGGTTGTGTGTGGGGTAGTAAAGTTTGTGTGTCAACTTGGCTGGGCCTGGGTTGAGTGGCTGGGCAGCTGGATGTAGTATTCCCCATGATGGACTAGTAATCAAGTCCATGGTGTAATCTACTGTGAGCAGCTGAGTAGCTGCCTTAGGGATGTGTTGTGCTTCCTGAGTATAAGGAGAACCCTTGGGGAATGGTCTCTAGCTTATGGCATGCTTGAACCCTGCATGTAGCTGTGTCATTGTTCAGCAGCCTGCCATGCTCTGCTGACCTTGGGACTTTAAATGGACTTGAATTAATGGCCTGGCATGTGTTTTGGTAACATTGGGACTGTGCCTTTTTCCTTGTCAACCTTGGGCTTGTCAGTCTCAGCAGCTAGCAGCTGTCTGAGTAAAGAAAAGCCTCTAACTCCAGTGGGCCAGGAGCAGGAGGCAAAGTTGAAACCCAAGGTTGAAGGGCTTTCACACAGCCCCTAGAGCCTGGCACTCTAAGCCTTTGAACTCAGACTTAAAGCCTTCAAACTGTAAGAGATTAAACTACTGTTTGTTCAAGCATCCCATTTGTGGTATATTCCTGTCAGAGCTGCACTAGGTAACCAAAACAGTGTGGTTCAAGAATTTGGAAGCAGCTTAGCTGGTTGGTTTTGTTTTAGGATTTCCCCAGAGATTGCTGTTAAGGCATTGGCTAGGGCTGTAGTAATTTGAAGGCGTGACTGGGGTTGGAGTCTGGAGGATCTACTTTCAGATGGCTCACTCATATAGCTATTGGTAGCAGGCCTCAGTTACTTGCCATTTGGGCCTCTCCTTAGGACTATTTGAGTCATCTAGCAAGATGGAAGTTGGCTTCACATAGAGTGAATGATAATCACATAGAGAGGGCAACGAGGAAGATCCAATGCCTTTTATGACCTAGTTTTGGAAGTCACACATTGACACTTGTGTTTTATTCTTTTTATTGGAAGCAAGTCCAATCCACAATCAAGGGAAGGGAGGTGAATTAGGGTCTACCTTTTGAAAGGAGAAGTTTTAAAAGATTTGTGGATGTATTTAAAAATCACCACAAGTGAGGTGGAGTATGACCAGTTAATGGCCTTTTAATTTTCAGATAAAGGGGACTAGATGAGTAAGTTATGAAATAGCATGGCTTGTTTCAGGAAATTGTCAGTCATTTCTCATGCCTGATGTTTAGCGGGGTATAAGATGGAGATGATAGATGGTAGGAAGATATGGTGAGGAAAATGTCTAAAATATAATGTGGCTGCATCTGTAATTTTAAGTTGTCTAATAGCCTCATTAAAGGATGTAAAAAGAAATAGGTAAAACTAATTTTAATATGTTTCATTTATTACAATATATATAAAATATTATCATTTAAATTTGTGATCAATATAAAAATTATTGAAATATTCTACATTCCTTTTTCTTTGTATTACCTGTTTGAAATCTGGTGTACATTTTGTATTTATAGAACACCTCTAGTTGAACTATCACCATTTCAAGTGCTCAATAACCACATATGGCTAGTGGCCACCATTTTGGACAGTGCAATTTTGGAGAGCTAGGAACAGGTCTCTGAGAACCTTGGGCTGTATTCATTATGCAAATAGTGGTCCCAATACAGAGTGTAAGCTGGAGAATAACATGCTCAGACTTTAATTTTAGAAATCACTCTGACTGCACTGTATTTACGATGTGAAAATGGGATGGCTAAGACTGAACATAGAGGTATATCAGTAGACTGTTGTGAAATTCCATGTAAGAGCTTGTACTAGGTTGGTTGCACTAAAAATGGAGAGGAGGGGATGTAACAGTGACAGTAAGAGGTAGTGGGTAATAGATTCATGGACTGCTTGGACGTGGGGAAGTAGATGGTCAGAAGAGAGAGAAACCTAGAATGATTCCAAGGTTTCTGGCTTGGATGATTGAAAGGATACTAAAAGGGAATCTGGGAGACAGAACATATTTTGCTTTGGGAGGATGGCAAAGGAAGATCACATATGTAGATTGGAAAACCTTCAACTGAGGTTCCTGTGAGGAATCAAGGTGGAGATACACAGTGTACAGTTAGTTGGGTAAACCTGGAGTTTAACAGAAAGAACAAGTCCCTGGTAAAACCATCACAAAGCTCCTCCTTCTGGATAACATTACTATAAAACTACAGGGCACATGAAATGTCCAACTTTCTCAAGTGCTTGTTATGGAGGCTGAATTAGCCAAGGAGGAAGGAGTAAAACCACTTTAGGGACAGCAAAGAGCATCAGCTTGGGATGCCTGATTTCCTGGCCTGGAATTATCTGGTCATCTAGAAGCAAAAGAGATGTCATGGGAACCACATACCAAGGGGCCATCTCAGAGGGAGGTAAGAACCACTCAACCTGGCTGGAAAGGCCAGGAAACATTGTGCTGTCTCATTGAGGGAGAATAGGTGAAGAAGGAAGATGTGCCTGGATAAGACATCAGAAGTTAAGAACTTCTGTCCTGGAATGTAACTCTTCTTCATGTGTCACTTCTACCTCTGATAATATGTATTCTTTCAGTAAGGCATGTCTGACCACTTTCTTCTCACTAGTGGAGGTGATGCTTAATGCAGGGGTTGCAAACTAAAATGTCGACAAGGACTGGGTTGATAATATATGAGAATGAAGCAAGCCCAGAGAAGGTGCTTATTCTTTCCCAAAGGAAACAGCTACTACTCAGCTCCAGTAGATTTTTATGAAGTAGAAACTTGTGCCTAGTTGCCAAATACTCTGGTTTTTCTGTGAATTTTTTTTTTTTGTAAAATTTCGTGACTTTCAAATGTTGGGACAATATTTTTTAAGCACTGCAAGCCAAACAAACTGTGTCTGTGGGCTTTAATCAGCCCACAGTCCACTAGTTTGTGACATCAGCCTGGATGCTTCATTTATGTGTCATTATATAGGTCATGTTTAATTATGTTTTTCTATTTATGATTCCTACTCTAACCTCAAATGTACAGATGGATCATTTTTTATTTGCTTAGTTGTTTGTATTATCCAGGAGCAAATGGGTCAGACCCTATATGCTGATTAGTCTTATGCGTGGAAGGTAGACAGAGCTATGTGGGATATTCATTTTACTCTTTATGGAGCCAAAAATAGCCTTCATAGAAGATGGCATATTTCCCTAGCTGACTCAGGTTTCACAGTTGTGGTGGGAGAGGAGTGGCCATGATGCAATTGGTCATTTTTCTGGTGGTGACTCCTTTAGTTTCAAATTATTTAAATAAAGTAAAACCTGTATTTAATAGCTGCATGAAACGTGAAAGTCATTAATGAGGGTATTACGCCTCGGGGTGAAAAATTATTTCTTTTTCCACTGTTCAAAGCTAAATGCTTTAATTAAAAAAAAAAAAAAAGAATTGTAGAAGAAATGAAGTAAGAGAAAATACAGGAGGAATGCTGGGGATGCAAGGTAGGAAAAAAATGCTTGGGGTCATAGTGGACTAATACGTATTACCAGTGGATATAATGGAGCTATATGCCTTGGGCTTGTAGCAGGAAAGTGATGATTTCCCCATCATCTTCTTTATGCTTTCTCCCTCTTTACTGATCTGTGAGGCAGAGTTGCTAAAGGTTGACAAGATTCTAGAACACTGCGTCACAGCCAGCAGATGGATTACTGCTCATTAAAATATTACACACAATTTCTGCACAAAGACTTGTACACAAATGCCCATAGAAGCTTTACTCATAATTACTAAAAACTGGAAACAACTTGAATGTCTATCAATAGGTGAATGGATAAAGAAACAGTAAAACATCCGTACAATGGAATAGTACTCAGCAATAAAAAGGAACAAATGACTGATACACACAACAACATGGATGAGTCTCAATAAATGAAGTCAGACATCAAATAGTTCATGCTCTATGATTTAATATATATGAAACTCTTGGGGAAAAAAAATCTAACCTATAGTGACAGAAAACAGATCAATGACTGCTTTAGGTTCAGGGGAGGGGACATGGAATAAAAAGGGACATGAGGGAATTTTTGATGGGTAATGGAAATGTTCTATATTGTAATTGTGATGATGGTCATAAGTATGGTTATAGTGTCAAAAATCACCAAACCTGTACTTAAAATAGGTGCTTATTATTTTATGTAGACTCTACCCCAGAAAAGTTGATTTAAGCCAAAATTTCACATACAAAGTGCAGTTCTCACTGGAGATCTGTAACTCTTTCACCTGTGTTGCAGAAGCAGTCAATAGACCTAGCTTTCCTTTTTGTCTGTTTTCTGCTTCCCTTCAGCCTGAATGAGGAAAAAACTGGGGCCTTCCTACTTCAGATATGGCCAACCAACCTTGCTCTTGTCTTTCATCGCCAATCATTTTCATCTGTTTGGTTTTCTATCTTCATTTATGACAGATGAGATGTGGTGAAATCTTGAAGTTTGGTTTGGGCTTGCAGAGAGGAAAGTATTCCCTTGTTTAGTCTTCAGGGTGTTCAGGGGCCTAGCTCCAGTTTACAAATGTTCAGCACTGGGGGTTGTTTTGGTTACCTAATGCCGCTCTAAACCACAAGAGGGTGGCTTAAACACAGGAGTTGTATTCTGTTACAGTTTGGTGGCCAGAAGTCTGAGTTTAAAGTGCCTCAACCTTGGGCTTCAGCTCTGCTTCTTGCTCTAGGCCCACTGAAGCTGGAGGCTTCTCTTAACTCAGAACAACTGCTGGCTTCTGGGGCTAACAAACTCAAGGTTGACAAATAAAATGGCACAGTCCCAAGATGACCAAACAACATGGCAGGCCACTAGTTCAAGTCCAGAAACAGTCCCAAGATCAACAGGAAACATGACAGGCTGTTGAATGAAGAGTTGGCTACGTGCAGATCCCAACCTTGTCAAAAGGCTGCAGAGACCTTTCTCAAAACTTCTTATATACTGGAAGCAGACCAAATCCCTAAGGCAGCTACTCAGCTTCTCTAATAGATTCCACATGGAGTTAATTATCAGTCTCATCATAGAGAATAACTACATCCAGCTTCCCAGTCACTCAAAACCAGGCCCAGCCAAGTTGACATACAACTTAACTACTGCTGGGATGGAGCCCAACTTCAGCTGAGAATGGAGACTGACTGCTTTCCTATATCATTGTTTTGTAAGTGTATAGCTCCCTCAGGGACATTTTGGAAAGGGACAACTAAGGTTTAGGGTGTGATTTGAGGATTTCTAGGACCTTTGGCTTAATACTCTCTGAATGTCATGATTTCGTTCTAAGTCATTCCGTAGACACAAATGCTTATTCAAACCTCAATGCCTTTGCACATCTTATTCCTTTAACCAGAATGTCATTCCCTGATCTCAGCAGCTTTATACCTGGTAAGACTTATTTTTTTGAAGCCCACCTTGAATCATTGCCCTTAATCCTTCCCACTCATGATCCTCAAAGCATATCTATGTATCTTCTGCTACATGGTGCAAAGAGAGTGAAAGGGGTAGAAGAATCATAAAGGTCTAAATTCACATCTTGACCTGTCCTTTACTGTGTGACTTTGAGAAATTATATATCCTCTCACTGGTGCTTCAAACACACCAGTCACTCCTCAGAAAGAAGGTTGAGCAATCTACTTTTGTAATGATACCACCTTGGATACCCAAAGAGGGGTCACTATGAGTTCGATCTGACTCGATGGCAGTGAGTTTGGGTTTTTTTTTTTTTTTTGAGCTCCATATAGTCACTGAGTCTCAAAGATACGTATTTATGTAGCTTCTTTATTTCTAAAAGAGTGATGATAATTCCTACTTTTCAGAATTGTATATATTTTCATTTTCAGAAATACGAGAGATCAGATTTGATCTATAGAGTAGTAGCTGATAATTGGAACATTGAGGGTATTCCTCAGGCCAGCCCATGACTTCCCTCCCTATCATCCTTCTTCCCAACTTTACAAGTAGTTCAGGCTGAGGCTCAGACAGGTGATACTATCCTCAGGGCCTAGTTTCTGTAAAGGCAGAAGAGGATCCTGCTGTCCTCATCCTTCTTCAACCAAGATTATGCAATGCCACAGACCTCAAAGCACTATTGTTTGCTGAGTTGCTTATTTTTATTGCCTCTTATTTTTTTTAATAATTGTTCTTTGGGCAGCAAATGTGAGCTTAAAGCTTCTTATTGCCTCCTGGCATGAGCCTAGTACCTTTTTAGCTTGTTTTCATTGCCTCTTTGCCTGTGTGGAGCATTTGTCTAAATATAGAATGGTACATCAGTATAGATAGGACTGGAATAAGATAAAATTTTCTTTCCGATCAATTCCATTGCATCTTCTAGTGAACACGAGGTACTGTTCTTTCCTCAGAAGGTCAAGAGTGGGCAGCAAAAAGAAATGATATTGAGTTGTGGATATTTCTAAAGTAGAAGTTAACCATTACAAGACCTTCTAAGGTAGTGAGGCCCAGGATACTCGGTGCTTTGGATGCAGCTCTCCTTGTGCCCTTGGGCAACAAAGATGATAAGTAGCATGTGCCAGCCCTTTGGCAGCAGGGTAGAGTAGTGGGAGGAGTCAGACCCAGGTTGGTTCTCCTGCCCTGCTACTTATTTTAAGGGTTACCTTATCCATACAATAGGGTGATACTAATAAAATTCTTCTTGTAAAACTCTTGGGAGGATTAAATGAGCTGAATGTATGTAAATTATTCACTACATTTTCAATAAATGGTAACTAGTATTATTTTTGGTAGTCTGAAATTTTGTGGCATCAATGTTTCAAATGTGACCACATCTTTACTTTTAATTCTGGGAGAAATAACTTGTATAAATTTATTTACACTGTAACAAGAAGAATTTCTCACCTCCCTTATAAATCAGATACTCACTCTCAAACTCACTGCTGTTGAGTTGGTTCCCACTCATAGCGACCCATCCTTGGGTTTCCAAGGCAGTGTCTCTATGGAAGTAGATTGCCCAGTCTTCCTTCTGAGGAGTGACTGGTGGATTTGAACTGCCAGCCTTCTGGTTAGCAGTCAAATAAATGCCTTATAAATTCCTTAATGTCTTCATTTAGTGAAAGGATTTCATTGCCAGACAAAATGCAGTGTAGTGATCAGAGCAAGGACTCTGGCACAAGACACTCGGGTTCAAGTCCTGCGTTTGACCTTGAGCAAGCTGCTTAACTTCTGTGGGTCACAATCCATTGTCTGTGATCCCCAAATCTAAAACCCAAAGTTTTTACCTAAGACTATTTATAGACTTTATACCACTTAATTTTAATCTTCCTATTTTTGGTACAGAAATATTAATGTGGTGCAAAACCCCTAGAGCCTGATGGGGGGGAGTTCTGTAATTTATGTTATATGTACCCTATTTACCCTATTGGATCCAAGGGATTTGGGTAAGGGATTATGAAGCTGTAATACACCTTCATAGGGTTGTTGTAAGGTTTAAAAACTAAACTAAAAAAAAAACCAGTTGCCATTGAGTTGTGTCCAATTCTTGGCAACTCCTGTCTTTTTTTTATTTTTTT
>NW_006921630.1:13054798-13075637 GCF_000298275.1 Orycteropus afer afer
AAGATTATCTTCTGTGTCTGTGTTAATTGGTTTCCCTTTTCTTTGTTGAAGAGGGTCTGTGCAATCCTTCTGCCTAGTCCGCCATCTTGCCCCGCCTCGGCAACTCCTGTCTTGAGAGGCGTATATGAACTTAATTCACGTAAGTTTCTTGGAGTCTTTCTAGCTATTATTGTTATCCTAGAAACAATCCTTTAAGGCAGAAATTATTACTCCATTTTACAGATGAGGAAAATAAGGCATGGAGAAGTTAAATAACCACATAGCTCATCTATGGTAGAGCTGGGATCCAAATACAGCAGTTCTGACTCCAAAGCCCATGTGTTCTTTTGAAACAGATCAATTCCCAAAGCCCTGTACATGCTCTGAAAGTGCCAACCTCAATTAAGAATCCACTCTGAGAGGGAAACTTACACTTAAGGAAATACCATCAACAGGAGCTGACTTCTCCAGGCATCTCCCCACTGGCAGACCAGCTGTGGGAAGGCTCAGGAAGGAAAAGTAGGATGCTGGTGAAGCTGTTAGCTCCCCTCCACAGGCTCCCATGACATGATGTCATGGGAGAGCCTGGCTTGCATACCATCCAGCTGCCCTCTCTGTCCATTTCTCTGATTGCCATCCTTTCTCAGCTTGGCTTCCTTCAGAAGCAGATCCTGAGAAAAAGATATGAGTGTACAAGTAGTTAATGTGTTAGGTGCAGGAAACACCATTAAGCAGATGTGATACAGGGGAGGGGAAGAAACCAATAATGGACATGTTATGATTCCAGCTTTCACAGTAAGTGACTAAAATGTCACAGGGAAACTTGGGGTCATGGTATAAACACATGTCTCAGAAGTATCTCACCCAATGGATGAGGGAGCTGACACATTTATACTCCATTTCTGGAGAGGCGTTGCTTGCAGGCAACTCACAGGAATGCCCTTTGGCAGGCAACCAGAAGCAGCAGGGACTTCCAAATTCTGTAAAAAGCCTTCAGGCACAGAGATGCAGGTAATGACACTTGGGAACATACTGACATTTAAGGTCCAAGGGAGATGAGTAAAGCATCTATAGTGGCTTTTATACACCCTTCAGCACAATTCTGTGTAGTAGCAGGAGCAGCCTTACTTATGAAAAACCCCAAAGTGGATGCTGTCTCACTCACCATGGGTTTGATTGATGTCCACTTAGAGACTCACCTACCCTCAAAAAAGTTCTCACCACAGCCAGCCACGTGCCTCAAATGTGTGCAATAAGTCAGCAGTCTCCACAGGCCATCAGTACAGTGTGAATACATTACTCAGGAGAAGTAACAAATGAACTATGACCTTTCCTTTCCTAGTTGAGATACTTGCCTCAAGGGAATGGGACTAAGAACAAAGAAGTTATACTGGGGAACGATTAAGAAAGCTCTGAATGGTAGGGTGGAGGATGCAAGAAGGACAATAAGGAGTGGTAGCCACCAATGAAGACCCTGGACACTCTTGGGTGCTATCTGAAGAGTGAGGGGTAGCTACTGAAGTCTTCGTCCTCTGAGGAAGAGTGACACCAAAGAGGGGCCCAAAGTGTCCAGAGAAAAAGAAGAAGCTCAAATTCACATCTTCCTGTTTCACAATTTGATCTAGATCCAAGCTTGGAAAGGGAGACTTCCTGGATATAGCTCTAGTTTGTGAGCTCCTAGAGGACAATGATCATGTTCTGGTCTTTGTATCCCCAGAACTTGGCACAGTGGCCAGCAACTCATTTTAATGAACAGAAATGCCATGGATTTTGTGCTCTGATCTAGTTTCACCTGCCAGTTCCTTCCTGACATTTCTATTGTTGTTGTTGTTGTTATGTACCATCGAGTGGGACCTGACTCATAGTGACCTCTCCTTGGGTTTTTAAGGAGGTATCACTATGGAAGTAGATTGCCCAACCTTCCTTCCAAGGAGTGACTGGTGGGTTTGAACCACCAGCCTTTGGGTTAGCAGTCAAGTGCCTTAGGACTTTTCTATTAGCAGCCCAGCATTACACAAATTAGCTCTCCATATCTCCAATTCTCCTTCTATAAAAAGGAAAATAACAAAACTACCAACAACTCACTTATTGGCGGTGAGACCTTGGGCAAGTTTTTTAACTCTTGGTTTCCTCAGCAATGAAATGTAGGCTGCTGAACTTCCCAAATTTCTAGTGAGGCTTCAGTGAGGTAAATGGCTTGGTACACACTTGGCAGGGAGGCTCATTAAGGGTAGCCATTGCAATTGTTATTGCTTTTCATACAATACCCACTCTTGTAGGAGAGGGAGAGAATCTGGAAATCTCCATACCAAACAGTCTACAAATCCACCTTAAGCTTCTTATGAGAAATGGAGGACATCAGAAAAAATACTAAACTGCATTCATTGAAATTTTCCAGTTCTATTTCTGTGTATAAGTCATAATGATTTGTGTCAAATAATATGACTGCATCTTTCCTCCAAGGAACTTTATGTCCTTATGCCAACGACTTATCCAGCAGGCAAATGCTCACATCCTTCAGGATGAGCTAAGGCAATGTTTTAGATGGCCACGGGCCAGAGGCCAGCACTCTAGGCAGAGGGGCACTAATAAAATAGGATAATTATATTTATTTGTCCTTTCTGTAGTTTAGGCTATGCAGCCTGGAAGCAGACCAGCCTGGTCAATTTTAGGAATTGCAGTGTTGAGCTTACAGTGCAAGATCTCTTTTACTTCAAGTAAAAGTTGGCCTTGGCTAATGCTTGTTCTATCACTTTTGGAAGTCCAGGTAACTCTTGGGGGCAGAGACCTCCAAGATTCCATTAACGCACCAAAACTCTGAGTTTCTGGTTTCTGTTGTTTATACTCCTGATAATATGCCCATCAGGTATCTCCAAAATTGGACATTCATGTAGACTGCCTATCGAGAGATGGGAGGTAAAGGAGAAGAGGCTCTCAAGAAGTTGCAATAGTTTTTGTCTTCATGTTGAACCTAAATAACTACATCAGAGATGGCACTAAATTCTATTTGAGAAAGCAGAACCATCTGGAAGTGGTCAGAGCTATAAATGGTGTAGAAAGGGGGGAAAAATGTGCTGAATTCTGATAAATAGGAAGGGAGTTACATATGCTTAATTGAAACAACATGAAAGGGGTTCTTCTGTCATTTTTTCCCCAAAATTAAAAGAAAAAAAAAGTGTCATCCAGCTGTCCCCAGAGACTACGCATAAGGCACAGTTGAAACTTCTACTTCTATTGTCCTTTCTTGTTACTGCCTCCCCACTGATCCTGGCTTCATAGGGTAGGGCATTAGGGGCCCCCTGCCCTTTCTTCTTTTCTCACAAATGAGTGAAGTGCTGGAATGTGAATAATTAAGCCTACTTCTTTTTCTGTTTCCCAGATGCTAAGTACTTGTTTGTTGATATATTCATTAAATGCAAACATTTATGCAACACATCATGTACTAGGCCCTCTTTGAGGCACTGAAGATGCTAAGGTTAATGAGATACAGCACCTGCCCTCAAAGAGCTCCAGTTTATTAGGGAACCAGAGACATAGTTACTAACACATGACCACAGAGGAGAACCCAGTACGAAGAAAAGCTTTAAACAGTACAAAGGGACATGGAGGTGACCTTCTAGGAGCAAAGTAAAAGAGAGGAGCATTAGTGGGAGGAAAAATATAAAAGGGATAAAAAGAAGTAGCTAGCAGATTGTTTTTAAGAGAATCTCTCAGTCTCTTTGATGCATGGCTGAAAAGCTGGGATGTTGGTGTGGATTACAGACTTTAGCCTGATCGTCAGGAAATAGATTAAGCAAATGAAAGCCCTAGTAAAATAATTTTTCTTATCTTCAGCTGCACTATGTAATTATTTGGCACAAGAAAGGAAGAGAGAAAGAAGAAAAAGGAGCAGAAGAAGGATGAGAAAGAGAAAGTGGTGCAGGAGACAAGGAGAGAAGGAAGAGAAGGGGAAGGGGAGGGGGAGGAAAGGGAAGGGGGAGGAAGAGGGAAGGGGGAGGGCAAGGGGAGGGAAGGGGAGAGTTATCTCATGTACTTGAGAAAATATTGCATACAAATCTCTGTCTCCATTCCCTAATCCTAATCCTTGCACAGACCCAGGAATTGAAGGATTAGGCCACCAATGTTTCTATTTAGCTTTCATAAGATCCAAAGTAACAGACACCAAACTCATTGGTTCCCTTGTTCCTCAGAACAATATTCAGAAGAATAAAGAGTGGACTGATCTTGCATCAGACACATGAGAATTACACTGATTGAGGAAAAGTGAAGGCAACATGATGACTTTTATTACATGTTGCTGTTGTTGTTGTTATTTGCCATTGAGTCGGACCCAACTCATAGTGACCCCTCCTTGGGTTTCCAAGGCAGCATCACTACAGAAATAGATTGCCCCATCTTCCTTCCAATTTTATTACATAGGGTAATATTAAGATGAGTGGAATTAAATGTATACCTTATCTAATATGAGCGTTACATTTAATTAGCATAACTTTGATTTTGTTATTTTGATGACCTGTGGCTTAGTGCCTAAAGCATTTGACTGCTAACCAGAAGGCTGGTGGTTCAAACCCACCAGCCACTCCTCGGAAGAAAGATTGGGCAATCTACTTCTGTAGAGATACCGCCTGGAAAACCCAAGGAGGGGTCGCTATGAATCAAAATGACTTGACGGCAGTGAGTTTGGTTCGATTTGGTTTAGGTGGCCAAAATATGCTTCAAACCCATTTTGAAATGCTGTTCAGATTGTGTCATTCTAAGAAAGGTTCCCAGAAAGCTATCTGCATTAGTTTCCTAGCACTGCAGTAACAAATTGCCACAATCTATGTGGCTTAAAACAACAAAAAGGTATTTTCTCACAATTCTGACCAAAAAAAAAAAAAAATCAACTCTCTCTCTACCAGACAAAAGCCCATGGAAAAGAAATAAGGAAGGTAACCCAATCAAGTTATCATGTAAATATGCTGATGACAGACCTCCAGGTAAACACATTAATGATATTTGCTAGTGTATAGTCCTTAACTATGAAATGCTTTCAGAAGGACGTACCTGGTCTGCTTATTGTTGCTCATTTCAAAAAACCAGGAACCTATTGATTAAATGGGCATAGATCCTTGGAAAAGGTCAAGCAAGTTATGTAACTAACTTGGGTATAATATGAAGATATTTCACTGGGCTCTTTTCTGTGTGGGTAATGTGACCACATACATAACTTAAAGATTTCCTACATTAATCTGAGCAAGAGAATATCTTGATGTGGTTTGAAGAACCTGGGGAGCTGTATTAGTCCCAGACCACTCCCTGCTTAACTGAGATTTAGGATTACTTATTTCCTTGAATTTATTAGTAAAGCCTGACACTGAGTAAAATCTCTCCTCTTGTGAGTCTGCTTTGACAATCCAATACTTTGCGTTACCTGTGCATATATTGTTACCTGTAAAAATATTGTCTTACTTCGACCATATGAGGTAAGTGCTCAGAGAAAGTAGTTAATTTGTCCAACATCTTACAGTGAGAAAGCAGTAATCTATAAATTCAAACCCGTATCTGACTCTACAGACCATGCTCTTCCCACTGCTTCACTTTGCTCTCTTTTTTATTGTGAATAAAACATAACTAGTCATGGGGCCCCAGAAAAGTCCTAGAGCACTATCAGGAAGCCTTTTGAAATATCCCCTATAGTTCTAATGAGAAAAAGTCTTTCTGATGTAAAAACTGATTCATTTGAGATCCGAATCAGATTTTGTATCACTTTTTCCATGGAAATTCATTTTCACCAGAAGCAAAAGAACTTACATCTCCACTGGGACTTTACAACTCATGGAGCATTTGTGTGCGACCAGGGGAATAATAACACATTCTTTACATGCTTAGAGAATAGCCAAAAGACTGCCCTTGATTGGAATCAGATGATATGGGTTGGAGTTTCTAATTTCATTTTTAGCCTTAAAGCAACCTGGGCCTTGTGGGAAGGCTAACTAACCCCTGACTGTTTGGATCAGCCATATTTCACATGAGTTTCAGTTTTATGAAGACGTTTGTATATTTTCATTCAAAGTTCTGAATTTTCTTTCACATGGTTCTTTGCAAAGCATTAGAATCAGCTTCCTGACAGGGTACTTGAAAATTTCCCTTTAAAAAGAAAAAAAAAGTCTAGTGTGTGTGACTGGGAAAGGAAGTGGACCATTTCAAGGAATCCATCTCTTCTCTTCTGGAGAAATAAAATAAGTGGCTTAAATTCAATTGTCTCAGGTCAAGGAATTGTATTCCTAGGCAAAAGCCACCTGGCATAACACCTAGGTTTCTGCTAAAAGTGCCACGGACACTCATAGCTAGGATGTAACAGATAGCCCCATGCCTGGACCACTCTCTAAGGCCTGCCAGCATCATTAATGGACAGATGTAGCCATCTTTCCTTCCTTGGCTGTACCTGTTTAAACAACTTTGGAGGTAGCTATCATATCACAAGTTAGTAAAAGTACTTAATAAAGATCTAAATTGTAATACCTGCCAGAAATATGTTTGTCTTGATAGGTAAATCATCTGACCAAAGAGCACTAGAATCTTTATTTCAACAGTCAACTAGGATATATACAAATCTATTATCTACTCTAGCAATATGTTGAGGAGCATTTTAACTTGCATCTTCACAAGAAAAGCAAAAATCTTAGTGGAGAATTACTGGAATCTATAGAAATGTATTAATCTATAGAGGTGGTCTTTAAAGTGTTAAAGAGCAAAGATGTCACTTTGAAGACTAAGGTGTGCCTGATCCAAGCCATGGTATTAACAATAGCTTCATATGAATGTGAAAGCTGGCCAATGAACAAGGAAGAATGCTGAAGAATTGATGTATTTTAATTGTGTTGGTGAAGAATACTGAAAGTACCATGGACTGCCAGAAGAATGAACAAATCTGTCTTGGAAGAAGTACAGCCAGAATGCTCCTTAGAAGTGAGAATGGCCAGACTTCATCTACAGTACTTTGATCATTTTATCAGAAGGGACCAGTCCCTGGAGGAGGATATTATGCTTGGTAAAGTAGAGGGTCAGTGAAAAAGGTGAAGACCCTCATTGAGATGGATTGAAATGGTAGTTGCAATGATGAATGTGGGTTCAAGCATGGCAAAGATTGTGAAGATGACACAGGACTTGGCCGTGTTTCTGTTGTACATAGAGTTGCTATGACTCAGAACAGACTTGATGGCACCTAACAACAACAACATAGCGGTATTTTGAAAGAAGACAGTGGTTTTCTGATGTAGAACTTAGGTTTCTCTTTTTCTGGGTTCTACTAATCCTTTTCTAGTCTACACTGTTAGCATCCCACTCTGGTCTCCACTTTATTGCTGTCCTGCTTCTGGGCCCTTATTATCATCTTCAGAAAGTCCTTAGTCTTTGCTTATCCCCTAATCCAATGTTCCCTTTATAAACAACCTTTATCAGTTGCAAGGAAGGACTTTATACCTTCCAAGACATGGCAAAATATTGGCTATTTACTTTGTTTAAATAAACTAAACTCACTGCCATTGAGTTGATTCCAACTCAGAGCAACCTTATAAGACAGAGTAGAACTGCCCTTTAGGGTTCCCAAGGCTGTAAATTATGGAAGCAGACTGCCCCATCTTTCTCTTGAAGAGAAGCTTGTGGGTTCACACTGCTGAGTTTTGGTTAGCAGCTGAATTCTTTAACCACTGTGCTACCAGAGCTCACTCATATTTACTACCAGCTTATTACTTGGTGGTCCTGAGTTTTTCTAAACTCAGAGCTAGGTGTTCTTTTTGTCTTTGTGCCCTGTCCTTTGTATTCTTTCCATTGCCTACCATGCATGAAGAAAGGGGTAATAAATACCTTTCTTTCTGGAGGGTAAACTCTAGCTGAATATGGATTCCTTGCAATGTGCCACAGAGCAATTTGTAACACTATAGTCCATTAGAATGATTTTGGCTGCACGTAAACAGAAGTGGCTTAAATAAGATGGGATCTATTTCTGAGGATGATTAGCAATGTTGTCAGTATTCCATATTGACTTATCTGTCATTCTGTAGTCTGTCCCCTTATGGATGCAAGATGACTGTCTTAGCCTGAAGCATTATAGCATTATGTCCTTCCTTATACATCCAAAAAAAAAAAAAAAAAAGGAGGAAGTCCATCTTATTAAAGCTCCCTCTCTCTCTTTTTTATAGGGAGGAGAACCTCCAAAAATATACTTCTTAGCATATTTCTCCTCAGGTATCATGGGCCAAGATGGGGTCACATACCTATGCTATACCTAAAAGGAAGTTGGGAAAGTGAGTCTCAAGGGCCTCTGTAGTGAAAATGGACTTGGCCTGCAAGGACGAAGGAGGGAGAAAACTGTCAGATAGTCAGCCACAAGCATTACATAGCCACCTAAAGTGGCACACTTGGGATTGCCATGAGTTGGAATTGACATGACAACAATAACAACAACTACAAAGGGTAAAAATCCAGGGGTGGATTGTATTTAATCATTTCACACCATTTATCTGGAACCTATGCATACAGATAATATGTAGTCATAGAATAATAAGAAACCTCAAGAATTCATTACGAACCCACCTTCTCTCCTGCAGGGAAGAGATAATTGTCTACCTTAATCCTGTTTCTAAAATCCTATTTTGGTTGCTCCTTTTGAATGCCTCTCTCCTCCTCCTCCTGTTTTCTTTTCAAAATGCTTTCCATCCCTCGAGTCTCAACAAGAAGATTTTCTGGTCATTATAGCCCATGGGAGGGAGCTTAGGTGGCGTAGTGGTTAAGGCACTTGACTGCTAACCAGAAGGCTGGTGGTTCAAACCCACCAGCCACTCCTCAGAAGGAAGATAGAGCAATCTACTTCTATAGTGATACCACCTCAGAAACCCAAGGAGGGGTGGCTATGAGTCAGATCTGACTCGATGGCAGTGAGTTTAGTTTTTGGTTACATGGGAATCTAGCCTTGTTCTGGACTCGGAGCATTCAGAGCATTTGACTCTCCCACTCACTTGGCCCTTGTGTGTAATGTCTTATGTCATATCTTGAGTTATTATTCTATCTTAACCATCCTTTTGTGAGTGAGAATCTTACCTCTCCAACTAGATTGTGACTTCCTGGAGAGTAGAGAGGAACTCTGGTGATGCAGTGCCTAAGGCATCTGACTGCTAACCAGAAGGATGGTGAAGAAACCCAAGGAGGGTCCCTATGAGTTGGATCCGACTTGATGGCAGTCAGTTTGGTTTTTATGGTTGGAAAGTAGAGACTTTATTTTACTTCTCTTTCTACCTTCTACAATCCAACCCTTTTACACAATGAATAGTCACCCGGTAAATGCTAGTCAAATTCCCTAGAATTCTTTAAGAAAGCTGTGTAAATCAACTTTATAATTGAGAAGTTCTTTCTTAAACTTGATCGTGGTGTCTCTGGTTGAAACTTAATCCGTTTTTTCTCCTTATTTGGTTTTCCCTGGAATGGGGGACAAATGTCCAGTGTCCTTAAATCTGTAAATACTTGGGGTCAGTTAATGTGTCACCTTTGGCTTCTTCTTCTCCAAGCTAAGGCAAGATAATGAGGTAAAACCACTATACTTACACAACACCTTTTACTGAGAAACCTGTAGCCTTTTTCTCACATTGAGATTGGGTCTTATTAGTAGTTAAAAGTCAGCAAAAAGTTCACAATCTAAGGTTAATTACCTCTTTTACAGATAAAATAATATTTGGGTAGTCCTGAGCCTCTGGCAAGCCTTTATTTACCTATCTATTTAACAAAAACTCCCTCATCTGTTTTAATGTAAATTAAAACCTGAGGATCTTACACAAATACATATACATAGCCTACACTCTCTGTGTAGCCTTGTTCATCATTGGATCGTTTCTAAAATCAGAACAGGACCTTACTAGAAAAATAATCTAAAAAGTCCAAGGTGTGAAATCTATAGGGACAGAAAGTAGAGTTTTTGTCAGGGGCTAGCAGGAGGAAGAAGTGGCATGCTTTTAGGTATGGGTTCTTTTTTTTTGGGGGGGGGGGGCTGTAATAAAAATGTTCTGGAATCAAATGGTGTACAACTCTGTGAATATACTGCAAGCCACTGAATTGTACACCTTTAAATGGTAAATTTTATGGCATGTGAATTTTATCTCAAAAAAAAATTTAATTAAAAAAGTCCATTTGTCATTTTGCATATCCAAAACTTTAAACTTAGCAAGTCTTAACTTCCAGCTATTCCTGTTGTTGATTAAGTGACTAGTAAAAGATTTTAGCAAAGAATTTTCTAATGATGAAATATATGATACTAGCAAATTTAATGAAAGTAATTCTATGAATGGTGATTATAGATGGGATTCCAACTCAATTTTTCTTCCCCCATCTTCAGTGACAGGCATGAGCCCAAACCACTGGGGATTGCAAGACAAAGGTAGGACTGTACACATTTGGTAAAGACACTCAGGTCCCCTTCTCTGATAATATGTGTGAAGAGTCTTGTGGAGCAGCAGATGGGAGGAAGCAAGTTGATTTACTCTCTTACAGTATCCTTAAATATCAAGAAAATCGATTTGAATCCCAAAAAGCTTATGAGCTAGCTGAATGAGTTAATGTTTGGCTTGTTGATGAAGGGTTTCAGGGCACCCTTCTTCCTTTACTCTGGTGGGGAAAAAAACACACACACACATAGAAATAAAAATCTAGCTGGGAGAATGGAGGGTCACACCTAGGCCACCAGGGAGGAAACCACTGTGTAACTATTTCACAAGCTTTCTTTTTGGTTTAATTATATTTTTAAGGTCTGGGAAGAATTAAGAATTTTATAAAACACTTACATACTGGTATAATCATGTCTAATGAAGAAATGTTATGTTTTCTGCAACAACAGAGTTGACAGAAGTGCACCCTTGACATCAAGGGTGGGAGGGGCTAGTGAGCATTTTGGTAGCAGGGAGTCCTTATCTCAGTCAGAAGAAAAGAGAGTCCTGGGATGCATGGCGTTTGGAAATGAAGTCTTTCATCCTAGAGTTTTGATTAGACACAAAGAAAAGCTTGTGGGAACATAAAAGAAAAGAAGTTTTGCTTATGCAAAAATAGAGACAGAAGGGACATTTAGACTAAGTGTGTGTGTGCTGGGGGGTAGGAAGATATTAAGAGGAAAAATAGCATTTTTCTCTTTCATGAGACAGTGAGGGTCTTTTTATTCCATTTTGAAGTTCATAATATTCATTCATTTATTCTCTCATTTATTCATCCATTCATCATTCATTAGTCAGCTGTCCAAAATAATTTATTAGGGACCTATTATATTTCAGGCACTGGGGCTGTGATGATGAATAAGAAACTCATCTGGAGGAACGCTCAGCCTACTGAAGAGAGACATATATAAATAATTATAGTGAAAATGCTAAGTGTTATCCTACATTTAACAGATAGTTGTGGCATGCAGAGAAACATTCCCCTGGCTTGTTTGGGCTTTCTAGGGATATTTGAAAGTAGGTTTTTAAGTACCAGAAGCAAAAGAACTTGTGACAAATTGTATTTATCCATTAATTGAATTGAAAAAAAAATCCATTGATTGTTACTATGTTCTGCAGGGTAAAACAGGGGTCAGTTTCAAATGTGTGTGCCATTTTGGCACTGTTTGTGTCACGTCAAGGTGTTTGGACTTTGTAAGGCACTTTGGTAAAGAGGATCCAACACTTGCTTTTCAGGATGAACAATGCAGATAACTTCCTTGTCCAAACAGAGCTGACATTCTCACTGGGGAGATAGATTAAAAAAAAAAAAAAGTTCCACAAAGAAAATGAAAGAGGGTGATGTGAGAAAGCATGGAAGAGGGGAAGACAAGCTATTTTAGCACAACTGGTCAGGGAAATCCTCTCTGAGAGATGACAAGCTGAGAGTCAGATGATAAGAAAATATGGATTAAGAAAAACAAAAACAAACAAGAACCCCATACCAGAACTAGAATAATCATTGATGAAGGAAAGCAGTAAAATTCAGCATGAAGAGATTTAGAACAAGATGGAACTTCTGCAATCCTCAAGTCTAACGCACTCGTTTCTTGTACCTGGAAAAGAAATAGAGGTAAAGAGGCTTACCTAAGGCCACACAACTTGACTAATAGCATAACTGGTAACAGATTTCTTTTGTGTGTGTGATTTGGGTGAAAATTTACAGAGCAAATTAATTTTCCATGCAGCAGTTCATTCACATTTTGGCTCATGGCATTGATTGGAATCCCCACACTGTAACAGCTCTCTTCCCACTTCCTTCCTGTGGTTACCTTTTTCCTGTGTTCTTCTTTCCTATGCATTCCTTCCCTCTGAGCTATTTCCCTGTGAAAATACTGCCCTTCTGATCTCCCATGATTGATTGTTCTAAGAAGTGTACCTACCTGGTGTAAATGTTCACCTTATATGCCATCTATTGTTTGACTGGAAGGCACAGGAGTGAGTTCAATTCCAGGCCTGAAGGGTGACTAGGGGCCATAGTCTTGGGGTTTCACCAGTCTCTATCAGATTGGTAAGCATGGTCTTTTTTTTTTATGATTTTGAGTTTTGTTCCACATTTTTCTCCCACTCTATCCAGGATCTCCTGTACTGATCCCTTTCTGAGTGGTCGAAAGTGGTAGCCAGGCATCTTCTAGTTCTTCTGGTCTCAGAGTCATGTAGACTTGAGCATCACATGCTCCACTAGTCCCTTGGACTAATTATTTCCATGTTTCTTTGGTTTTCTTCATTCTTCTTTGCTCCAGATGAGGAAAGACCAATTGTTGCATCTGGATGGCAAACTTTTAAGACCCCAGTCACTACTCACCAAAGTAGGATGTAGAACATTGTTTTTGTGTAGTACGTTATGCCAGTTGAGTTTGATGTCCTCTATCACCATGGTCCCGAGTCCTCAAGCCCAACAACTCACAACAGGTTGGTTGGCTGTGGCTAAGAAGTTATCATAACCTTGCACCCTATTAGTCTTATTTATATTGATATTCTTAAAACACATACAAATACGTATGTAGAAATCTCCTCTGTCAGACTTATATATGGTCATAGGTATATTCCTTTTTGCCTAGACATACTTTATCATCCAGCCTATCTGCCTATGTATCTATTCATAGATTAATGTTTGTTGCTACTGATAATGTAGTTGGTAACTTAATCTCCTGACTTCCAACTCCACTCCCTATTGGTTTGATTTTTCAACATACTGAATTTTTTTTTTCCTTATTAGTAAAATGAGTTATGAGAAATGGAAAATAATGCTTAGTTGAGATGTTTTAAAAATAGTAGCTGTTTTTATTATCGAATTTTCTTTAATCTTATAGTGTGCCCTTTTGTTTATACTCATAAAGTCATTAACTCTGGTTATTTTAGTAATATTAAAAGCATAAATTGGGCAATAAGAATCCAACTCTTGTTTTTCTTCAGTTATGTTGCCTGAGTGAATCTCAGCATTGAACCCATGCAATCAACATTAGGTACTACCTGTCATTTGCATGAAGCAACTGCCAGAATTACAGGTGCTGTTAGGGAAGATATAGCCAGTCTCTACACTGCTGACCTTGCAAACTCCATTTTATTAATTAATGGCAAGTACTATAGTCCTACTGCTTCTGAAAAGAGAAAAATGTGGCTGTTTTCCCTACAGACACAGCTCTCATTAAGCTCTTTGTGGAAAGCTGCTGTAGGTAGAAGCTGAAGAGAAGACGAAAGCTTTAACAAGATGTGAAAGTTGATAGGATGAAAAGGGTGCACTAAAAGCATACGGACAGAGGGGAGGATTTTCTGCATGCAAATTGAGAATATGGTCTTCATTTGGTTATTCATCATTTTATATCTTTCTCCCTCCCCCACCACATCTCTGCCTTTTGAGCTTGTATTTTTGAAAATATTTAAATAGGACATAATATGAAGCTTATGGCTTTCAGAGTGACAGTCAGTGTTTATTTTGATCCTCTACTGCTGTTCTAACTGAAATACCACAAATGGATGGTTTTAATAAAAAGGATTTATTCTCCTACAGTTTAGGAGGCTAGAGGTCCAAGTTCAAAGTGTCACCTCTAGGGGCTGGGTGAAAATCCCTCAACCTTGGGATTCAGCTCTGTCTCTTGCTCCCGGACCACTGGAACTGAAGGCATCTTAACTCAAGCAGCTGCTCACTGCTGAGGCTGACAAACCCAAGGGTGACAAATAAAATAGCATGGTCCCAAAATTATCAAGCAACATGTCAGGCAACTAGTTAAAGTCCAAAAACAGTCCCAAGATCAGCAGACAACATGGCAGGCTGTTGAAAGAAGACTTGGCTATGTGTAGGGTCCAAGCATGACAAAAATCTCAGAGACCTTTCTCAAAGTATCTTCTTATATACTAGAAGTAGACCACATCCCTAAGGCAGCTACTCAGCTGCTCCAGTAGGTTGTACCATGGAGTTGATTACCAGTATCATCATGGAGAATAACTACATCCAACTGCCCAGCCACTCAAAACCAGGCCCATCCAAGTTGACACAGAACTTAAGTATCACACTGTTGAATATACATGTTGGTTCTTCACTTCTGTGTGCCATTTGACTTTTTTGACTATATCTTTGGGGCTCAGCTCAGGAGATCAGACTCTCAGCCCACAGTCTATTCTATTCCTTGTGTTGCATTGGAGTTTGGTGACTACTGAGCCTCTTGAGTAATTGTCATTAATAAGTAATTTGATATGATTATAATAAAACTCTCGTAGTCTAGTGGCTAAGGCACTTAACTGCTAACCAGAAGGTTGGTGGTTCAAACCCACCAGCTGCTCCTCAGAAGGAAGTTTGAGCAATCTATTTCCATAGTGATAACTGCCTTGGAAACCCAAGGAGGGGTCGTTATGAGTTGGGTCCTACTTGATGGCACATAACAACAACAACATAATAAGATTAGGAGCTCTGGTGGCATAGTGCCTAGAGACATTTGACTGCAAAACAGAAGGCTGGTGGTTCCAACCCACCAGCCACTCCTCGGAAGGAAGATTGGGTGATCTACTTCCATAGTGATACTGCCTCAGAAATCCAAGGATCTGACTCGATCGCAGTGAGTTTTTTTTTTTTTTTTTTTTTATATAGTAAGCTTATTGAGAGCAGTGGTGGTTCACTGGTAAAATTCTCCTCTTCCATGCAGAAGACCCAGTTTTGAATCCTGGCCAATGTACCTCATAAACAGCCACCACCTGGGCAGTCTGCCAGTGGAGGCTGGCATGTTGCTAAGATGCTGAGCAAGTTTTAGAGGAGCTTCCAGACTAATAAAATAGGAAGAAAGAACTGGCAATTTACTTCTGAAAATCAGTCAATGAGAACCGTTTGGATCACTGTTGTCCAATCTTCGGACTGAGCAGCATTTTGTTCCATTATTCATAAGGTTGTCATGAATTGGGAGCCAACTTAATGGCAGTTAATAATAATAACAGCATTGTATGACTGAGAGAGTAATTCTGAAAATGAGGCATTGGATAACTGCATGTCACATGTGGAAGAGTTACCAAAGAGCCACAGTCTGAGACTCACTGACCACTGCCTCACTGCTCCGGCCACAGACAGGGCCAAGGTATTGCCTCTGACTATAGAGCCACTTCCTTTCATAATTCCCGAGCAGCAGAAAGACTCATCAGGATAATGCTCATGCCCTTCTTAGCCTTCAAGTGCTCACCAATGTGCCCTATAGTGGACACAATGGCTATGGGTAGCTGCAGAGGCAGAGGTATCCATATCCTTGGCCAGAATCTAGCAGATCTCAACTCCAGTCTTCATTCTACCATGTAATTCACTGTGTGAGCTTAGGCACATTACTTAATTTATCTTAATTTCCACTTCCTCAAATGTGAACTTGCAATAATATCTACCTCATAGACTTATTCTAAGAGTCAAATGACTTATTATATTGTACGAAAATGTTTTGAAAAATATAAGCACTCCTCAAATAAGCATGAAGTACTAATCAGCAGTCTACAGCTTATATTTTTGTGGAAAAATTAATCCCAAAGGGTATTAAATTATGTCACCTCATTCATGCATCCTTCCATCCATTCACTCGATAAAGTTTTATTAGACAACCTGTCTTGGTCAGGCACTGTGCTTGGTGCTGGGGAAACAATAGTGAACAACTAAGATATTCGTCATGTTCTCAGGAACTTAGAATGCATTTGTGGGAGGGGGACACAGTAAACCATAGTCATGCAAACACAGGAATAATTACAAATTATACTAACGAAGGAAAAAAGTACAGGCTGCCGTGAGTGAAAAGAGCAATGGAAGTATATAAATATGACAAGGACTTAGTTAAGTCTGCTGAGTTGGAGAAAAGACTTTCCAAACAACAAGAAGAGCAGAGGAGAAAGCTCAGGACAGCAGAACAAAAGGCAAATACATTCAGGGATCTGGAAGGCCAGTGTGGCTGCAAGATAAGGAAGAGGGACCATGTTGCCTAATGTGGGTAGGCAGAAGGAGAATCCCAGGCAACTCCTAGACTTCTGTTAAGGAGAGAGCTGAGATGTCTGAGGTGAGTGAAGTAAGTATGAAATAGAATTCATAAGACTGGGAGAATGGTGTTACTAGAAAAGTGAAATAAGGTGGTTGTGTAATACATTTAAGTTGACATAGGATACATTTATAAAGATTCTAAACTGTCAAGCTGGGAGATGTTTTGCAGCAGTGTTCAGCATTTCAATGAAGGCAAATGAATTCATTTGATATGGTTAGTTGTGATTATCCACTTCATACTATTTCCTAAAAACATTTTGAAGTATCTATAGTCTATATACTTGTTATTTTTAACACTTGTGTAATATTTGGGAGCTTTGGTGGCATAATGCCTAAGACATTTGACTGCTAACCAGAAGGCTGGTGGTTCAAACCTACCAGTCACTCCTCAGAAGGAAGATTGGGCAATCTACTTCTGTAGCCTTGGAAACCCAAGGAGGGGTCGCTATCAGTCTAATTGACTAGATGGCAGTGAGTTTGGGGTTTTTTTTTGGTTTTGTATAATATTCAGTTATGGATTTTATCATGGAATTTTTGGCCCTTTTACCCACTGGAGGTTTTTTCAGTTTTCTATCCTGCTGCCGAAAATATCTTTTGAAATATTTCTGTTTTATTTTCTTATGAATGATTTCCTTAGGTTGCATTCCCCTTGTGGGTCACTTCTCTGATTGTCATATGGACACGCTGATGCTCACAATCTTCTGTTTTGTCATACTTCATTTGCCCCGTCTGGTTGCAAGCAAATTGCCCTGGTACCAGGCTGCATCAGGGGGCTTGGATAAGGAGTGTTAGTGGCAGGCAGGCAGGGGCCATTCTCATTAGAAGTGTAGAAAATGTAGGTTATTTTGTTAATATACTTTATCCTTAAGATGTCACCTCCATCTGGGATTTGTTCTCACGCTGAACTTCCATGGCCCTTAGCCTGACAGGTAGTTTATTTTCCTCTTTCCCTTTGCCATACGTATCCCTCAAGAGCTTACTAAGTTCCTCCTAAGTGTGATCCATAGAATAAAAAAGTGTGAGGTAGTGGCAAAGAATTGAATTGTTAACAGGAAGTGATTGTGAGGAGAGGCATGAAATCTCTTGACTGTAATTAACTGAAGGTTATAATTACATCAACTAAGACAAATGGTTCCCTTGGAGCCAGCATTTTTATGTATTCCTTTACTTAATGTATTTATTCTGAATTCCTAGACAGTGTTCAGAAATTAGTCAGGGGCCAATGCACCAAGCCGAGCAGGTAACAGGGAAATTCATGCAACTAGCATCTTTTTTTTTTTCCGAGTTTCTCTCACCCATTCTTCTGATTAGGTATTCTTCTTAAGCATTTGTTAGTGTTTAACACTGGTCGAAAAGTTAGTGGAACAAAACACTAGCTAAACTCGTTCTGGTTTGGGACAAGGTAAGGGTTAAGGTCACATTTTCTGAAAACAATTCTATTACTTGTGTCAAACAGACTATGACAAAAACTTAGTCTAATGTTCCTGATGATTGGGGGATAAGTTCTAAAGGGTTTTCCTATATTATCAAAGCAAAAGATAAGGATGGAGCATTATAACCATTTGTCCTCTTACCAAAAGATGGTATGAAGGAGGGGAGACAAGGGGCTCTGGTGTGAAAGGTTAAGCACTCAACTGCTAACTGGAACACTGGCCGTTCAAACCCATCAGGCACCCTGTCAGGAGAAAGCCCTGGCTGGCGATCTGCTTTCGTAAAGGCCACAGCCTAAAGAACCCTGTGGGGCCCTTTTACTCTGCCACATGAGGTGGCTATAAGTCAAAATAGACTTGAAGACACCCAACAATAACAAAGAGAGGAGGCAGGCTCTTGCCAGAATCTTAACCATTTTGATCAGTGATGTCTATACTTAATAAAAATAGTAACAATATTAACATATAACAACTACAGATGGAAACTTGTGCACGTATGGTGCTTTGCATTATTTCCTTACATCATCTCCATAAGGTGGGTTTTCTCAAGGTCACATAGCTAGTGAATGAAGGGCTCCACATTCACATCCCAGCTGCGAAGCCAGTGTTCTTAACCTCTTCTCCATCATGAGGGGTATGATGGCTGGAAGTAGTGTGGAATATATAAGGATAAACCCAGACCCAGGGCTCAGAGCACCAAAAATCACAAGTCATACTAGCCTCTAATCTGATAAGTGAAATTAGGTAAATTGCATAAACTCTTTGAGGATATAAAGCAGAAGCAACACCTCTTTTTCCTAATAGCAACTCTGATGGCATGCTAGATAATAGGTGTGAAAATTGTTTGACAACCAACCATAAAGTCCTATAGAAATGTAAGAACTTATGGTGGCTTACTCAATTACTGTGATGATGTGGAAAGATTCTTATACTTGAAATATGTGACATGTAATAGCTGCTGTAGTGTGAGGATGCTAAAAACAAATAAAAAAAACCCAGCTGTCATCGAGTTGATTGCAACTCATGGTGACCTCATGTATCTCAGACTGTGCTCCATAGAGTTTTCAATGGCTGAGTTTTTGGAAGTAAACCTCCAGGCCTTTCTTCATAGATGCCTCTGGGTGAACTTGAATCTCTAACCTGTTGTTTAGCAGCCAAGCATATTAACCATTTGCACAATCCAGAATGGTAGAAGAAGTCAGATTTGAATGTCACCTCCAGTGAAAATGCAGTTTAAAATGAATCATACAATACACTGTCATGTCAGTGAATCAGAGAATTCATAGTCAAGAGGCAGTTGGAATGGTGTATGTTGTGTTGTGTCTTGATTGATGTGGTGACAGAGGAATTCAAAGCATCACCAGGCTTTCTAAACAGATTTCCTTCTAGGAAAACTGAAGGCTGTGGCAGACTACCTTCAGGGACTTCAGACTAGAAATTGATCGTAACGAGTCATGTGGTAGGTTTCAGAAACAAGACTGAAGGTTGGGACAGGAATCAGGTATTCTTCAGATTAATCTTGGTGATGTTAGCTTCACTTAGGCTCCACTATGCCTTGAACAATCAGCACATCTCAGGTCTTGGTCAAGGATATGGGTTTCTAGAAGATGGAATAAGTGTCATAGCTGACCCAGGCAGAAAGACATGGAGGCCAAAGCAGATATTTCATCTGTACTTCATGTAAACCCAGTGAACTAGTGGTTCTAAAACTCCTGGTTAAATTCTCTTTAAAAAAATTGTTCAAATGCAGATTTCCAGTCTCTATCTCCAGAAATCACTATATGAGTCCTTGGGTAGTACAAATAGTTAAGCACTTGGCTATTAACCAAAAGGTTGGAGGTTCAAGTCTACCCAGAGTTGCCTTGAAAGAAAGGCCTGGCTATCTGCTTCTGAAAGGTCACAGCCATGAAAACCCTGTGGAGTACAGTTCTACTCTGCAACACGTGGGGTCTTCCCATGAGTTAGAAGTGACTCAGCAGCAACTAGAAAAAGGGTGGGGCCCAGAATTCTGCATTCTAACAAGTTCTTAAGTGATTTTTATGCAGATAGAAAAAAAAAGTAGTAGATAAGGGAAGATTCGGGGAGAGAGCTTCAATGGTAAATATTAAATAGCTAGCATGTATTGAGCACTTACTATAAACCAGACACTGTGTTGATCCATCTTGTTGAGGGTCTTCTCCTTTTTCACTGACTCTCTACTTTACCAATCATGATAGCCTTCTCCAGGACTGGTCCCTTCTGACAACCTGACCAAAGAATGAGAGACAAATGGCCATTCTTGCTTCTAAGGAGCATTCCCGTTACACTTCTCCAAGACAGACTTACTCATTCTTCTAGCAGTTCAGGGTATGTTCAATATTCTTCACCAACAACACAGTTCAAATACATTAATTCTGCAGTCTTCCTTATTCACTGTACAGCTCTCACATGCTACTGAAAATACCATAGCTTGTGTCAGCTGTATCTTAGTCTTCAGAGTGACATCTTTGCTCCTTAATATTTTAACAAGATCTTTTGCAGCAGATTTGTACAACACAATACATTTATGAAAGACTAGGAAGAAGAATCTGGCCAGGTCCACTTCTGAAAAAATTGGCCACTTCAATGGTAAATATTAAA
Source organism: Orycteropus afer afer (assembly GCF_000298275.1). NCBI lineage: Eukaryota > Metazoa > Chordata > Mammalia > Tubulidentata > Orycteropodidae > Orycteropus > Orycteropus afer. The sequence continues at coordinate 13,075,315 of NW_006921630.1, forward strand.
TGAACAGCAGTGAAACGTTGTATGATATATTATTAGAAAGCTATACGAAAAGCAGTAAAACATTGTCCAATATAGTGCTAGAAGATGAGCCCCTCAGCTTGGAAGGCTCTCAAAATACAATTTGGAAAGAGCTGCCTCCTCAAATTAGAGGCAATCTTAATGACATGAACAAAGTGATCTTTCAGAATCTTAATTTGCTGATGGAGCATGAGTCAAAATAAGAAAAAACAGCTGCAAATATCCATTAATAATCAGAGCATGGAATGTATGAAGTATGAATCTAGGAAAACTGGAAGTTGTCAAAAATGAAATGGGATGCAGAA
>NW_006921630.1:13078112-13083524 GCF_000298275.1 Orycteropus afer afer
TAAGGCATTGTGACGTTTTTGTGTTTATATTTAATTGGTGATTATATGTTGGAGTGACTTGCCCACAATTTTCATTTTCTTTGTTTTGTTTGTATGCCATCTATACAGGCAGAGTACTGTGCTGTGCTCCTCTGTTCACTAGTTGACAGCACTTATACACTCACCACCTCTCTCCTTTCTTTTGTCAGCCTCTTGTATGTCCTTGCTGACCGTGGTAAACAGAGTCTGTTCTTAGGTCCCTGGAATCTGAATGAGAATGCTATCACTTTAAAATCCAAAATGATTGCCACTTGTAAATATTCAAAATGGCTGTGCCTTCGGTCACTTTAAATATCCAAAATGGCTGCCACGTGTAAACAATCAAAATGGCTGCACTCTCCAGACAGAAGAAAGTCTACAGCTCAGGTTGTCTCCCTCCTTGCTGTTTCCCTTCCTAGTCATAGGCCACCAGAACAGTTGTCCCTGCAGCCCTTGGTGACCAGGACTGATCTTTAGGTCAATTCTCAGGTCCCAACACCACTTGGAAAGATTCAGGCTGTTGGTCTCATCAGAGTAGCTGACAGTCCGCAGCTCTGACCATTTCTATACTCACTGTTTTTGTTCAGGTTTTTCCACTAGTTGGTGGCTAATCCACTTCTGTATAGTCCCTTTCAGAGCTCAGGGTTCCAGATTTATCTTCTGTAGCTCTGTCAATTGTTTTTTCTTTTCTTTGTTGAAGAGGGTCTGTGTCACTTGTCTGTCTTTTCCTCCATCTTACTGGCAGCTGTCTTTTTACCAACTTTTGCAGTCTGAAATTGACCAAACATGCAATCAAGATGTGTTGATAATTACTGGTGATTGGAATGCAAAAGTTGGGAACAAAGAAGAAGCACTGGTAGTTGCAAAATATGGCCTTATTGATAGAAATGATGCTGGAGATCACATGATAGAATTTTGCAAGACCAACAGCTTATTGGTTGCAAATACTTTTATTCAACAACATGAACTGCAGCTGTACATGTGGACTCACCAGTTGGAATACACAGGCATCAAATCAGCTATATCAATTGGCAAGAGATGATGGAAAAGGTCAATATCATCAGTCAGAACAGGGCCAGGGGCTAATTGTAAAATACATCGTGAATTGCTCACATACAAATTTAAGTTGAAGCTGAAGAAAATTAACACAAGTCCACATGAGCTGAAATATGACCTGGATTATATCCCACCATATGAAGAGAAAGGGAAAGTAATGCTTAAATTTCACCCAGAGAAATAGTTATTACTCCTATCACTCTGGTAGTATAGCCTGATTTTAACACTGAAAATTCATGGCAGCTTGGTCACTTAGGGGAGGGATGGTGTTTGAGGGAAATTTTGCACCCCAGAAACTGTTCTATAGGATCTAAACAAGGAGATAGGGGACCACAAAGTTCCAACAGCACCAGCTTTCTTCACAGGACCTCTGTCTCTAACACTGCAGTTGCCCTTCTCCCAAACAACTTTCTCTTTGAGAAGGTCCTATTGAAATGTTATAAGCTTCGTTCTTGCCTATAAGGTTTATAGAAGTATGAGTTTTTAAGTGTCTACTAGCTATAAGAAAAATACAATGCTAAACATCTATTGCCAATTAGGTCATTTAATTAGAAGCCTTTGAGAATAATGATGCACACAGGGTTGTCATGAGTTAGAATTCGTTCTACAGTAATTGGTTGATTGGCTGAGAATAAAGGAGAACTCATCAAACCCTACCTTAACTCTCCATTGCCAAAGAATCCATTTGAACTCTCTTCTTCCTTGGCCAAGAAGAATGAAGGACAGGAAACCTGTGGAGTATCCTTAACTGGAGATAAATCGGCCAGTCCAAAGAGGAGGTAGTACTTGATTGCTCAGTAGAAATGTTCTTTTTCCAATTTAATTATTCATGGACCAAGATGGAAGGAACCTTGACATTGGCTGAATATTGTTTCAAAGTTCGGAGTGCCAGTGTTCCAGACCTACATTTCTAAGTGCTTGACTGCTAAATTGTTCCAATAGATTGTTCTTCTAGCACCTCCTCCTCTAAACATTTCCCAAATAAAATTCATCATGTTCCTCACCAAGTCATCTCTTCTCCTGATGACTTTTTTTTCTATTCATGATCACACTATTCTCCCAATCTGGGCACAGCTATCTTTGAACTCACCCTCCCTAGATAGTCAGCTGTAAGAGAATTCACAAATTCTCTTAGATCTCCCTTTATTCTTCCAATACTTCTATCAGTATCAATACCATAGTTCAGATCCCTTTTCACTTCATTGTGTCTGGACCACATTTTGGGACCTTCCTGATTAATGCCTTCCCCTCCTATTGACTCTGTGGCTTCTTCTTTCTACAGTGGCTCTGGGATATGCATATAATTTTTTAGCTAAAAATCTCTCCATGATTTTTATTGCCTGCTAAATAAAGTTCAAATTTACTAAATTCAACATCTGATGTACAAGACCTTCTATAATCATATTCTATATTATCCGTTGAGCCTTGCATCCTAACAATTCTTTAAAAACTTTGCTATTCACTGAGCTGACTTGTCTGTTATGCACAGGAGGCAAGCACATTAGTAGCCATTATGCTTTTAGGGGTACAGAAAATGTTCTAATTTCTTTTATTAATATCAGGAAAAAAATGAATATGATCCAGCTTGAATTATATTCACATTTGTACCAATGTAGTCATAAAAATGTAATTTTTAATATATATTTTTTATGGAAGAAAGGGTCTACAAATGCAAAAGTGCATAGGGCCTATGACAATCATGATATGGCCCTGGTTATAGATTCATGCAATCAGTAAATATTAATTGCACTTCTATTATATTCCAGGCACTGAGCAAACAGACATGGTCTCTGTGATCAGACTTTAGATGCTAGTGTTAAGAGACAGACGAGTAAGCAGACAAATCAACAAAAGATTATAAAGAATAATATACACCAGGATTAAAAAGGGGGTGGCTGAGATAACACTAATAGGGAGGAGTCTGACTACAGATGTGGTGGTCAGAGAAGACCTCTTTGAAGGATGAGAAGGAGCATCCATGCAAAGAGAAATGGAAAAATCATTCCAGCAGGATCTCTGGATGAGACTTGGAATCTGTACTGTTGCTCTGCTTTCTGCGTGTTTCTAGTGAGGAAGGAGCCTCTGGTCCTATTGAAGTCCTCAAACCCAACTTAGGCTCTCCCATTTCCATGGTTTTATTTCTACTGCTCCCACCCCCTACATTTCTTTTCCCTTTGCCTCTGTTTAGGAGCTGTGGTAGCATAGTGCCTAAGGCATTTGACTGCTAACCAGAAGGCTGGTGGTTCAAACCCACCAGCCACTCCACAGAAGGAGGGTTGGACTATCTGCTTCCTTAGAGATACTGCCTCGGAAACCCAAGGAGGGGTCACTATGAGTCGAATTCGACTCAACAGCCGTGAGTTTTTTTTTTTTTTCCCTGCCTCTCTTTATCTATTTTTCAAAGCCTTAGTTATCCTCTAAGGCCCAGTTCAAATGTCACTACCAGGCCAGCTGAAAGTGATCTTGGGCTCTTCGGAACCCCCACTCACTCAGCTGCTTATCTTAATGACCTTTTCTTTCACAACATCTTTTATCTGCACTGCTTGACAGTAAGCACTTTGAGTGTAAAGACTGTTTCATATGTTAGCATTCCTTGAAGCACTACACAGTGAATGTCACATAAAAAGTTAGTACAAAATCTGTGAATACACAAATGGCTAAATGAATGTTCAAAGGCAGAGTGTGCATCTTAACATTGAATTCTTGCGATCTTTCATTTATTCCCTTTTGCAGACCAGCCCAGCCACGCCTGCAGCTGGGACCACGCTGCTGGTGGTGAGACTTTGCATATTTAAAAGGATGCTGAGAGAGGAGGGGGTGGAATGATGAATGAGCTTAGGCAGACGTGATGGTTTCTGCAATGACACAAAGACAAGGAATACAGAATTCAGCCCTATACTTAGGATTGGAAAATAAATACAAACAAACACGCAAGGAAAATAAACATGGGGGGGGGCTAAAGGCAATAAATGAAAAGATAAAGAAGGTACATGGCTGCTGAAGGGGCAGAAATGTAGGAGTTTTAGATTAGGTTTTTTTTATATATATTTTCCCTTGCCTTCTTTATTTAATGAGAAACTAGTCTCTAAGGATATTTACACAGTCTGGGAGACCATGGATAAGACAGAGAGCTCAGTGTTGTAGGCGGTACCCTAGCAGGCTATAGATGTAAATCAGAGCTGTCACAGCAGCCAACAGGCAGAGCGCAGCTGTAAACACTGGATCTTTGGGAATAGTGCAAAGGATGGCTCCAATAGGGAGATAGAAGAAAACCATTCTCCAGTAAGGCATGTGTGTTTAAAAAATGCTTAGAAGAAAATGGCATAGCAGAGGTACTTCATTCTGTCAGTCAGAAATACAAAGGAATAGAGCATGATTCAAAAAACAAAATTAAAAATATGGCAATCAGAAGAGCAGGAGCTGAGTGAACCAAGCGAGCCCAGGAGATGTTTTTGACCAGCTTATCTTAATTGAGCTTTAAAAAGAAGTTAAGATGGGGAACCAAAAAAGCCAAAATCAAACCCACTGCCATAGAGTTGATTCTGACTCATAGTGACCCCCATTGGGTTTTTGAGCACTTAACTGCTAACCAGAAGGTTGGTGGTTCAAACCCACCAGCCACTGCTTGGAAGGAACATTGGGCAATCTACTTCCATAGAGATACCACCTCGGAAACCCAAGGAGAGGTCTCTATGAGTCAGAGATGACTCAATGGCGCATAACAATAACAACAGCAAATCTTTACCGAAGTAGATTGCCCAATCTTGCTTCCACAGAGTGGCTGTTAGGTTTGAACCACCAAACTTCTGGTTAGCAGTCAGATGCCTTAGTCATTATGCTACCAGAGCTCCTTTAAGTTGGGGAAAGGTGGTAGAAAACATTGCCTGGTATTGAAAAGTATTAGAATCAGCTATTGAAACACATAGAGTCCCTGGGTGGTGCAAACAGTTAATGCACTCAGCTGCCAACCAAAAGGTGAGAGGTTTGAGTCCACCCAGAAATGTCTAAGAACAAAGCCCTGGTGATCTACTTCCAAAAAATCAGTTATTGAAAATCCTATGGAGCACAACTCTGCTGTGACTTACATGGGGAGTCAGAATCAACTCCATGGCAATTGACTCTTTTTTTTTTTTTTTTTTTCAAATTGAAACATATTGGCATGAGATGTGGTGAAGTATTGCTAATGGGATGAAAAAGTGGGGTGGGCATGGGGGTGAAAAAACAGAATTTCTCAGGAATAGGAGGTGATTCAGATTTAAGGTCTATAAAGTTAAACATTGGGTGCCCTGGAAGAACTACCTAGCCTGAGCTCCACTCACAGGTGATTTTTTTTTTTTT
>NW_006921630.1:13084009-13084523 GCF_000298275.1 Orycteropus afer afer
GTCACTTCACAGTCACACAAGCAGTGTATGAGAGTCCCAATCTCTCCACATCCCCACCAGCATTTGTTATTTTCTGTCTCATTGAACCTTGCCATAAGTTCTGGGGTGAGATGGTATATCTCATTGTTGTTTTGATTTACATCTTTCTGACAGCCAATGGTTGTGAGCATCTTTTCATGTATTAGCTGACCATCTGACTATCCTCCTTGGTGAAGTGTTTATTCATGTCTTCTGCCCATTCTTCAATTGGATTGTTACTTCCTTTGGTGTTGAGGCACTGGAGTTTTCCATCAATCTTAGAGATAAGTTCCTTGCCAGATATGTAATTATCAGCAAGTGTGAATTTGTTGCTGTCATTTTTGTCATGTGCTTTTTCATTGTTGTCGATTTCTTGTTCCATATAATTTTCTATGCTGAGTTTGTTTTGTTTATGAATCATGTTATCACTTCTTTCATTGCTATTGTTTTAGTATTTGCTGAATATTTATGCTGGTCCTCTTTTTTATTTTGATGT
>NW_006921630.1:13090630-13094287 GCF_000298275.1 Orycteropus afer afer
TTTTTTTTTTTTTTGTCCATTGGTTATCAGCTGAGGCCATTAGGGTTTTGTTCATTCATTCATTCAACAAATGTTTACTGATTGCCTAACAGTGGCAGGCACTGTCACAGGCTTTGAGGAACAGCTGTGAATAAACGAGGCAAAAATCCCTGCCTGGGACTACCAGACTGTTCAAAAATCCTTAAAACTCATATTCTAGAGAGGGGACGCAGAGAATAATAAAATAAAATAAAATAAAGAGAGTATAAAAAATAGTGTGCTACATGGTGATCAATGGGATGGAGAAAATGAGGCAGGGAAAGAAGATTGGGAGGACTTGAGGTACAATTTTAAGTAGGATGACCACAGGAGATCTCACTGCCAAAGTAAGTTTTGAGTAAAAGCCTAAAGGAAGTGAGAGTCAGGATATGGATATTTGGGGCAGAGCCATCTAAGCAGGGGAAACAGCCAGTGCAAATGCCCTGAGTCAGGACATGCCTGGTAGATTTGAGAAACATCAAGGAGAAGGAAGGATGTGGCTGATGCAGAGTAAGGAGAAAGTACCAAGAGATGCAGAGCGTTAATGGAGGACAAATCATGTAATAATTGTAAAGACTTCACTTGTAAGTGAGAGCCTTTGGACAGATTGAGTTACCTTGTAAGGACTTACAAAAAGTAATGTATCTTTCCTCATTCCCCTTTTACCTTTTCCTTCTCTGAAGTCCTCATTGAAACACTGCCGCACCTAGAGCAATCTTCTGGACTTCAGTCAAGGGACATGCCAATCCAAGGAGAACTAATTGCATTTCAAGTGATAGCTTGCTTATTCAGTCACAGGCTTGAGGCATTCATGCCAAGGGTTTATGAATGCCAATACTCTCCTTATACAATCTTCCTAGCATTAGTGACCCTAGATTAAGACCCTGATCTCCCCCATTTTATCTGTCTCTTAGAGTGTAATATTGTCTTCCACCATCTGTTGATGTCACTTTACATCACCCACAATGAGATCCGTGATCCAAACCACCACCATCTTTCTTTTTTTTTTTTCTTTCCCTCCTTCCCTCTCTTTCAAACAGCTTTATTGGGGTATAATTCACATACTTTAAAATTCACCTGTAGAAAGTGTACAATTAAGAGACTTTTAGTAAATTTATTAAATTGTGTAATATCACCACAATCCAGCTTTAGAACATCTCCATCTCCAAAAATTTCTTTTATACATATTCACAGTCAGTCATGTTCCCACCTTCAGTCCCAAGTAACCTTCATCTGCTTCCTATTTCTCAGATTTGATATTTCTGAACATTTCATATAAATGGAATCATACAATAGCTCTGGCCTCTTTCACTTAGCATATGTTTTTGTGATTCATCTAGCTGTAACATGTATCAGTAGTTTGCTCCTTTTTGTGGCTGAATAATATTGCATTTCATGGATATGCCGCATTTGTTTATTCTTTGACAGGTTCATGGACAATGGATTGTTTCCAGTTTTTAGCTATTATGAATGCTTCTAGTAGGCACATTAATGCATAAGTCTGTGTGTGGAGATGTGTTTGCATTTCTCTTGGATAAATATCTAGGTGTGGAATTGCTGGGCTACTCTGGTAGCATAGTGCCTAAGGCACTTGACTGCTAACCAGAAGGCTGATGGTTCAAACCCACCAGCCACTCCTTGGAAGGAAGGTTGGGCAATCTGCTTCCGTAGTGATACTGCCTCAGAAACCCAAGGAGGGGTCGCTATGAGTCAGGTCCAACTAGACGGCACATAACAACAACACCATCTCTATTTCCAGACAACGTGATTCTATACATAGAAAACCTGAGAAACTGAGCAAGAAAATTACTGGAACTAATTGCAAGATTCAGTGATGCGGCAGGATGCAAGATCAACATACAAAAATCAGCTAGATTCCTCTACATCAACAAAGAGATCTCTGAAAAAGAAATAAGGAAAACAATACCATTTAAGATAGCTACCAAGAAGATAAAATACTTAGAAATAAGTTTTGCCAGGACACAAAAGACCTATACAATGAAAACTACAAGACACTACTAAAAGAAACTTTAAAAGACCTACATAAATGGAAGAATATCCTATGCTCATGAATAAGACTGAACACCTAGAGCATAGGATATTCTTGAAAATGTTGATACTACCAAAAATAATCTATAGATTCCATGCATTCCATCCATATTCTATCAACATTCTTTAAGTATATGGAAAAATCAGTCATTAATTTTATATGGAAAGGAAAAAGAACATGGATAAGCAAAATGCTACTGAAGAAGTAAAACAAAATAGGAAGTCTTAAACCTCTGGATATCAAAACCTACTATACAGACACAGTAGTCAAAACAGCCTAGAATTGGTACAACAATAGATACATAGACCAGTGGAACAGAATTGAGAGTCTAGAAATGGATTCATTCACCTATGGAGAGCTGATTTTTGACAAGGTGTAGAAACCCATTAAATGAGGACAAAATAGTCTCTTCAACAAATAGTGCTGGTGAAACTGGATATCCATTTGCAGAAAAATGAAACAAGATTCATACCACACATCATACACAGAAACGAACTCACAATGGATCAAAGACCTAAGCTTATAATAACCCAAAACTACAAAATTCATCAAAGATAAAGCAGGGGCAAATTAGGGCTGTAATTTATGGTATAAACAGACTATCAAGCAAAATCCAAAATGCACAAACAGCAGAAGAGAAACCAGATGATTGGGATCTTCTAAATATTAAATTCTCATGTGCATAAAAGATTTCTCCAAAAGAGTGAAAGATAACCTAAAGATTGGGAAAAAATATTTGGCAACTACATATCTGACAAGGGACTTACTTCTAAAATTTATAGAAAACTTCAACATCTCAACAAAAAGACAAACAATCCAATTCAAAAATGAGGAAAGGATATAAACAGACACTTCACCAAAGAATACTCAGGCAGCCAACAAACACATGAAGAAATGTTCACTAACATTAACCATTAGAAAGATACAAATAAAAAAAAACAAACAAACAAACAAAAAAAAAACAATGAGATATCATCTACTCCAGCAATAATATCAATGTTCAACAGGAAGGAAAACAAATGCTGGTGAGGGTGGAGACAGACTGGAACTCTCACACATTGCTGATGGGACTGTAAAATGGCAACCACTGTGGAAAAATGGTATGGTCCTTCCTTGAAAAGTTGGAAAGAGAAATCCCATTACTTGGAATATACCCTAAGGAATATCCAGGACACGAATAGGTATATGCACACACATGTTCATTGCAGCACTATTTACAATAGCAAAAAGATGGAAACAACCTAAGTGCCCATCAACAGAGGAATGGATAAGCAAACTATGGTACATACACAAAATGGAATACTATGCAACATTAAAGAATAATGAAGAAGCAGCAAATCACCTCATAACATGGATGAACTTCGAGGACATTATGTTGCATGAAATAAGTAAACTACAGAAGGATAAATATTTTATGACTCCATTATTATAAAAAGTCAAGGAAAAGTTTTTACACAGGGAAGAAAATTTTTCTTTGTTAGTTACCAGGGATCGGAGGGGAGGGGAAGGGAAGCAAAATAGATGGACTATTATGAAGGGATTTAAAAAAAGAGAGAGAGAAAGAAACAAGATTACCCATTAGTTGATAG
>NW_006921630.1:13094387-13095815 GCF_000298275.1 Orycteropus afer afer
ATATAAAATCAATCGAACATGCAATCAACATGTGTTGATTACCAATGGTGACTGGAATGCAAAAGTTGGAAGCAAAGAATTTCCAATTTCAGCATTTCTCAAGAATTCAGCATTTCTCAAGCTGAAAGAACTGAGGAAAAATTTAAGCCTTGAGTTGCAATATTGAAAGATTCTATAGGCAGGATATTGAATGATGAAGGAAGCATCAAAAGAAGATGGAAGGAATACACAGTCACTATACCAAAAAGAATTGGTTGATCTTCCATTTTAGAGGTGGCATATGATCAAGAACCCTGAGAATTCCAACCAGCAATTGGAAAATATGGCTTTGGTGGTAGAAATAATGCTGGAGATCACATGATAGAATTTTGCAAGACCAACGAATTTTTCATTGCAAATACCTTTTTTTCAACAACATAAATGATGGCTATACATGTAGACTTCACCAGATGGAATACAAAGGAATCAGACTATAGATTGACTACATCTGTGGCAAGAGGTAATGGAGAAGTTCAATATCTTCAGCCAAAACAAGGCCAGGAGCTTATTGTGGAATAGACCATCAACTGCTCAAATGCACATTCAAGTTGAAGTTGAAGGCAATTGAAAGAAGCCCATGAGAGCCTAAATATGCACCTTAATTATTGTTGTTGTTTTATAGTTGCTAGGTGTCACTGAGTCATCTTTGACTCATAGCGACCCTATGCACAGCAGAATGAAACACTGCCCAGTCCTGTGCCAGCTCTGTGATCCCCACTATACTTGAGCCCATCACCACAGCCATGACATCCTTCTCCAGAGAGTGGTCCCTTCTGATAACATGACCAAAGAAGGTGACACAAAGTCTGGCCATTCTCGCTCCCAAGGAGCATTCCGGCTGCACTTCCTCCAGGACAGATATGTTAGTTCTTTTAGCAGTCCATGGTACTTTCAGCATTCTTCACCAGCACCACAACTCAAAAGCATCAATTGTTCTTTGGTCTTCATTATTCATTGTCCAGCTCTCACATGCATGTGAGGTGAATGAAAATATCATGGCTTGTGTCAGGTGCACCCCAGTCCTCAAGGAGACATCTTTGCTGTTCAGCACTTGAAAGAGGTCTTTTTCAGCTGACTTGCCCAGGCCTATACATCATCTGATGCCTGACTGCTGCTTCTATTGGCATCAATTGTAGAACCAAGCAATGTGAAGTCTTTGCCAACCTCAATCTTTTCTCCATTTATTGTGATGCTGCTTATAGGCGCAGTTGTGAGGATTTTTGTTTTCTTTATATTGAGTTGTAATCCATACTGAAGACTGTATTCAGTAAGTGCTTCAAGTCATCCTCACTATCAGCAAGCAAAGTTGTATGGTCAGCATATTGCAGGTTGTTAATGATTCTTCCTCCAATCTTGATGTCACATTCTTCTTCATATAGTCCAGCTTCT
>NW_006921630.1:13096871-13105619 GCF_000298275.1 Orycteropus afer afer
ATCTAAAGAATAGATTTGATGCATTGAACACCAATGCATTTAAAGAATAGATTTGATGCATTGAACACCAATGACTGAAAACCAGAGGAATCGTGAAATGATATCAAGAGCATCATCCATGGGATGGGAAGGAGGAGTCTTACCTGTAGCCCACATGCTAATTCCCTCTAGCATCTTAGTGCCTGAAAAACTAAGTGCAGCAGTTTGAAGCAGGGATTCTGGCACTCTGAACAGCTCATTAAATCAGTTTATTCCAAACTCAGGGGAGTGGATTAGAAAGAAGAGAGAGACAGTGTAATTACCTGGAAAAAAAAAAAAATAGGTGAACCTGCCTTGCGGAATGCCAACTGGCCAGCGAGATGGGGCATTGGCTGGCTCCCTGAGGCAGTGGAGAGAATGCACCGGAGGACCTGTGACTGCTTCACAGATCTACCTTCAGCACCACTTTCATCTGTAAACTTGGGACTACAAAGAGGGAGCAGAGACACCTCTGGCTCTGGGTGAGAAGGAAGATTGCTGCAAGTGAGTTGACCCTGGGACTAACTCACGGTGCTGGTAAGGGAAACTATCCCAGGACACCTTTTTGGCATGGAGGGGCCTGGGGTATGGGGTTTTTGCAGCTGTGTGAATCTGGTGGAATGTGGCGGCCCCCTAACTATTAGGATCTTTGCTGAGCTTGAGCTGCGGGCCTGTGAGTAGCAGTATAATGTCATCCTTAGCAGCCTACTTAAAGCCCTTGGAATGGATACTGGCACCTTGGAGCTTCCCCCACCCCCTTTTCCTCCTTTCCCCATCTCTCCCCTGCCTCATCCAATAGAAAAAAAAAAAAAAAAAAATTTAGCTTCCACAACACCTACTGGCTTGAATCCTAAACTCCCTTCATGACAAACAGAGACCTGCATCCACATTCCATACAGTGATTCCTTCATCACAAAGAAAACTCCAGAGTAAACCAGCACACCTGAATTAATAACCCCCCCAAAAAAATAAATAAATAATAATACACTAGCTCCACCTTTGCAAAAATATTAAATCATAAAATCAAGACAAAAAAAATCAATACATAACATAGTTATGTATTACATAACATAGTTGTCAAGACAACTTCAAAATGTCTAGGAAATAAGAGGCAACCTCAAATCAAACAAAAAACAGGATAAAACAATAGAAATAAAATCCCAAACAAAAGTCTCATTGAACATGGAGGAAGAAGAGGCAATAGAATTATCTGAGAAGGAATTTAAAAGGTATGTTTATAGAACTCAAGGAAACCCCAAAAAGAATCAAGGAGAACACAGACAGTACCCTGGAATAGCTCAGGAAAACCATTCAAGAACAAAATAACAAGGTTAATGCACAATCAGAGCTCATACAAAAATTGCAGTTAGAAATCCACAAGATGAATACCAAAATTACAGATTACACAACACAGTGGATGCACAAAAGAATAGGCTAGAACCAGTTGAAGAACACATTTACCAACTAGAAGATAAATCCCTTGACACTAGCCTGTATGAAGAAAAATCAGAACAAAGATTTAAGAGAAATGAAGAGAACCTAACATGAAAAGAAACAACATATGCTTCATTGGAATTCCAGAACAAGAGAGGCAAAATAACTACTGAGAAAATTGTGGAAAACGTGCTAACAGAAAAATTTCCCCATATCATGGAGGAAGGAAAGATATTTGTCCAAGAAGCTCAAAGAACCCCATTCAGCAGAGATCCCAAGAGAAAAACAACAAGGTATATCATAATGAAACTCTCCAAAACCAAAGAGAAAGAAAGAATCTTGCAAGCTGCCCAGGACAAAAGAAATATTACTTATAACAATCAAACAGTTAGGCTGAGTTCTGATTTCTCAGCAGAAACCATGCAGGCAAAAAGACAATGGGACAGCATATATAAAACACTGAAGAAAAGAATTTCCAACCAAGAGTCCTATAACCAGCCAAACTGTCCATCAAATATGAGGGTGAAATCAAGACATTCTCAGACAAACAGAAATGAAGGAATTTTTTGAAAACCAGACCAACCCTACAAGAAATGGTTAGGAAGTCCTTCCAATAGAGAACCCACAACAGAGAACAACAAAATTAGACATCAACACTAAAATCAAATCAGAAATAGATGCTCAAAATAAGACATTAAAACACTGTACACTAAAAAACAAGAAAGTCAATCTGCACACAACAGCAACTAAGCAAATGGAATAAAAGTTCTAAGGACAAAATTTCCAAATGGGGAGGAAAAAAGGACAATATCCTCATAGAATAGACTGTTCCAAAAATATAGAGACAAGAATCTACTCCAAGGTAACCACAGAGAAAATTAACAATCCCCCTAAGCAAACCCAAAAGGAAGGAAAACATATGGGTTTAGTAAGAAGAAAACCAACAATAAAGAAGAAAAGAGAGGAAACACTTGACAACAAAATGATCTCAGCACAGAAAAGTATATGGACCAAGAAAACACCAACAACATGACAAAAAACCACAATAGAATGAAAATCAATGCGTACCTATCACTAATTACACTCAATGTGAATGAATTAAATGCACCAATCAAGAGAAAGAGAGTGGCATACTGCATAAGAAAAGAAGGCCCATCAATATACTGCCTACAAGATACCCACCTTCAACACAAAGATAAAAACAAATTAAGAGTTAAGGGGTGGAAAAAATATACTAAGCCAATGGTAACCAAAAAAGAGCAGGAGTGAAAATATTAAACACAATCAACCAACTCAACCTCATAGACATATACAGAGCACTCTGCCTAATAAAATCACAATTCATATTCTTCTCTAGTGCACATGGATCGTTCTTCAGAATAGATCATATGTTAGGACATAAAACAAGCCTCAATAAAGTACAGGCATGTGAGTTAAACATTTAGCTCAGGTAGACACACGCCCTAGAGAGAACAATCATGGGATAAGGAAGGGCTGTTTATGCACAGGGAGATAGCTCAGGGTGCAGAAGAGTATGAAGGGATGGACACTGGGAGGAGGTAACTATGGGGAGGAAGTGGGAGGGGAGCTGCTGCATTGTAAATTTTGGTCAATGACATGAGACAAAGTATATGTGAACTGCTGTATGAAAAGTGAATTTGCTCTGTAAATCTTCACCCAAATCCTAATAAGAAAAAAAAAAAAAAAAAAAAAACAAGCCTCAATAAATTAAAAAACATTGATACTAAAAGCATCTTCTCAGACCACATGCTATAAAATTAGAAATTAATGACAGGAAGATCAAGGGAAAAACATCAAATGTTTAAGTTGAACAATACACTGCTCAGAAACTACTAGGTAATAGAACAAATAAAAAGTGAAATTAAAAAATCCTAGAAACAAATGAGAATGAAGATACACCATACCAAAACCTATGGGACACAGCAAAAGCAGTACTCAGAGGGCAGTTTATAACAATAAATGCATACATCAAAAAAGAGGAAAGGAACAAAATCAACACTCTAACTCAACAACTCCAACAATTAGAAAAAAAAAAAAAAAAGAATCCTACAGTATCTAGAAGTAAGGAAATAAAGAGTAGAGCAGAGCAGAAATAAATGAAACAGAAAACACAGAAACAATAGAGAAAATCAACAAAACAAGAAGCTGGTTCTTTGAAAAGATGAACAAAATTGACAAGCCATTGGCAAATCTAACAAAAGAAAAGAAAGAGAAGACGCAAATTACTAGAATAGTAAATGAAAAGGTTGTCATCACAACGGAACAAACTGAAATAAAAAAAGATACTGACCAAACATTATGAAAAACTGTACTCCAACAGATTTGAGAACCTAGAAGAGATGGACAAGTTTCTGGAATCACAAGAGTGACCTAAACTATCTCACTCAAAGACAGAACACTTGAACAGACTCATAACAAAGGAAGAAATTGAACAGGTCATTAAAAAAAAAAAAAATCCTACAAGCAAAGGTCTTGTCCCTGATGGCTCCACTGGAGAATTTTACCAAATATTCAGGGAAGAGTTGATACCTATACTACTCAAGCTATTCCAGAACATAGAAAAAGACAGAATATTCCCAAACTCTTTTTATGAAGCAAGCATAACACTAATACCAAAACCAGGGAAAGACACCACTATAAAGGACCAATATCCTTCATGAACATAGATGCAAAAAATCTTCCACAAAATCCTAGCCAACAGAATTCAACCACATATCAAAAAAATAATACATCTTGACCAAGTGGGATTCATACCTGGTATGAAAGATTGGTTCAACATCAGAAAATGGGAACCAGACAGAGATATCCTCTATCACCACTTCTATTTAACATGGTATTGGAAGTCCTAGCCAGGGCAATAAGGCAAGAAAGTGAAATAAAATGCATCCAAATTGGCAAAGAGGAAGTAAAGCTATTTCTATTGGCTGATTAGTGCCTAAGGCACCTGACTGCTAACCAGGAGGATGGTGGTTCAAATCCACCAGCCACTCCTCAGAAGGAAGGAAGGAAGTTGGGCAATCTACTTCCGTAGTGATACTGCCTTGGAAACCCAAGGAGGGGTCGCTATGAGTTGGGTCTGACTTGATGGCACATAACAACAACAACAACATACATAGAAAACCCAAGAGACTTGGCAAAAAAAACCACTGGAACTAATAGAGAGGTTCAGTAAAGTGGGACAATACAAGGTTAGCATACAAAAATCAGTTGGATCCCTCTACAACAATAAAGAGACTTGTGAAAAGGAAATAAGGGAAACAATACCATTTACAATAACTGCTGTAAAGATAAAATATCTAGGAATAATCTGACCAGAGACACAAAAGACCTATACAAAGAAAACTATAAAACACTACTACATGAGACAACAAGGGATCTACATATAAGGAACAACCTTCCTTGTTTCATGGCTAGGGAGATTGAATATTGTGAAAATGTCAATACTACCTAAAGCAATCTACACATTCAATGCAATCCTGATCCAGATACCAAGAAAATTATTTAAGAACATGGAAAAACCAATTATTAACTTCATATGGAAAGGAAAGAGATCTCAGATATGCAGAGCACTACTGAAGAAGAAGAACAAAGTGGGAGGTCTCACACTCCCTGATCTTAAAACCTACTGTACAGCCACAGTAGTCAAACATCATGGTATTGGTACAACAATAGACAGACCAATGGAACAGAATCGAAAACCCAAAAATAGACCCATCGTTCCATCCAAAGACAGCTGATCTTTGCCAAGGGTCCAAAACCCATTAAATGGGGACTATAACCTCTTTAACAAATGGTGCTGGCAAAATTGGATACCACTTGCAGAAAAATGAAACAATACACGTACCTCACCCCATACACAAAAGCAAATTAAAGATGGATCAAAGACTTAAATGTAAAACCCAAAATTATAAGATTCATCAAAGATAAAATAGGGACAAATCTAGGAGCCCTAATTTATGACATAAATAAACCTTCAAACATAACCCAGAATGCACAGGAGGTAGAAGAGAAGCTAGATTATTGGGACCTTTTAAAAATTAAATTCTTATGCAAAGACTTTGTTAAAAGAGTAAAAAGAGAACCTACAGATTGGGAGAAAATATTTGCCTATGACAGATCTGACAAAGGACTTATCTCCAAAATCTATAGAAAACTTCAGTACCTCAACACCAAAAAGACAATCTAATTAAAAAAGTGGGCAAGAGACATGAACAGACACTTCACTAAAGATGATATGCTGGTGGCCAACAAACACATGAGGAATTGCTTGCTATCTTTACTCATTGTTGTTGCTGTTATTTGCCATTGAAACGGACCTGAATCATAGTGACCCCTCCTTGGGTTTCTGAGGCAGTATCACTACGGAAGTTGATTGCCCAACCTTCCTTTCTAAGAGAGGCTGGTGGATTTGAACTGCCAGCCTTCTGGTTAGCAGTCAAGTGCCTTAGGCACTAGGCTACCAGAGTTCCTTCTTTACTCATCAGAGAGATGCAAATCAAAACAATGATGAGA
Source organism: Orycteropus afer afer (assembly GCF_000298275.1). Taxonomy (NCBI): domain Eukaryota; kingdom Metazoa; phylum Chordata; class Mammalia; order Tubulidentata; family Orycteropodidae; genus Orycteropus; species Orycteropus afer. The sequence goes on from NW_006921630.1 coordinate 13,102,857, forward strand.
TATCATCTCACCTCAGCAATAGTAGCAAAGTTCAACAGTACAGAAAATAACAAATGCTGGCAAGGTTGTGGAGAGATTGGAACTCTTATACACTCCTGGTGGGATTGTAAAATGGTACAACCATTGTGGCAAATGGTATGGCATTTCCTTAAAAAACTGAAAATAGAAATACCATTTGACTCAGCCATTCAATTACTAGGAATATATACTAAAGAAGTGAGAGGCAGGACATGAACAGACGTAAGTACACCTATGTTCATTGCAGCACAATTCACTACAGCAAAGAGATGGAAACAACCTAAATGCCCATCAACAGATGAATGGATAACCAAATTATGGTACATTCACACAATGGAATACTATGCTACATTAAAGAACAATGAAGGACATGTGAATCATCTCACAATGTGGATGAGCCTGGAGGACAATATGCTGAGTAAAATAAGTCAATCATGGAAGGACAAATACTGTATGAGCCCATTACTGTAAAAAGGCAAGGAATGATTTGCTTAAGGAAGGGAACTCATTCTGTAGGTTACTAGGGTGGGGAAGGAAAGGGAGGAAATAACTTTGGGCTAGTTTGGGGCCACAAGCTGAGGTGGGCAAGGGGAGGGATGGTATGGAAAGAGTCTGTGACCACCATAATAATATTGGGGAAAAGGAGGACACTGAATTGTGCACATAAGATATAGACAACAGACACTAATACCAATATATCTACAATAGTGCATTACCATTAACACCAAACACCAGGCTACCGATAAACCCACAAACATCTGTGAAGATCAGATGAGGGTCAGACCCTTGGTAGACCAAGAATAGATTCAGCTGAGACTAATCTTACACAGATACCAGTGATACAAAATGCCCACAATCCTTACAGAAACAACAGAACACAGACATAGAGTAATCCCTCACAGACAGCCAGACACTGTGGGAGAAAGATCAAATGGATCTACTGACTCAGGACCATAGTATTAGGGGACATCAGATTCAATTGGCACAACAAAATATATACAAATCTTATTCTGCAACTTACACCAATGTGTAGTGACTGGGGTCTTAAGAGCTTTCAAGTGGTCATCTAAGATGCAGCTAATGGTTTCTTATCATTGGAAACAAAGAAGAGTGCAAAAATACAAGGGCATTTGGAAGCAATCAGCCCTAGGACATGATGGACCTTGAGACCAGAAGAACTAGATGGTGCCCGACTACCAATGCCAATCCCTCAGAAAGGAATCAAAACTGGAGATTCTGGATAGAATGGGAAGAAAAACATGGAACAAAATCCAAAAACACAATAATAACCAGAATTACTGGTTGGATGGAGTCTGGTGGGACCCCCCAATACTATGGCTCTGGGATACACTTTGGGACTGGAATAAAATTTACTCCCAGGGGCTGGCTCTCAGCCCAATAGTAAATAAGACATACATGTAGACCACTCAACCCAGAGTGACACTTCCACATATTATTCTATGGAGATGCATTCCTTGGAGCAATTGACCATGGGGCACCAGAGGGGCAACATTTGCCTGGAGGAAATGCAGGACACACAGGAGTGCATAACTATGGGGGGGGGACAAGGGGAGGGGGTATTGGGAAGGGAGGAGAGAGAGTGAGTTAGGGTTGGGATGATAACTGGGGAGAGTACACGAAATGTTGAATGTAAAAAAAACTCTGCTCTGTAAATGTGCACCTAAAGCACAATAATAAAAAAATAATAATATAAAAGAACATCATTCATGAAGAAAGCAAGAGGTCATTAAAAAGACAAGAAAGGAAGAAAAGCCCAAAATGGATGTCAGAAGAGAATGAAACTTGCCCCTGAGTGGAGAGTAGCTAAAGCAAATGGAAGAAATGACAAGTTAAAAGCTGAACAGAAGATTTCAAAGACTGGCTCAAGAAGACAAAGTCAATTATTATAATGAAATGTGCAAAGACCTGGAGTTAGAAAACAAAAAGGGAAGAACATGATCAGCATTTCTCAAGATGAAAAAACTGATGAAAAAATTTAAGCCTAGAGTTTCAATATTGAAAGTTTCCATGGGCAAAATATTGAATGATGCAGGGCACATCAAAAAAAAAAAAAAAAAAGATAGAAGGAATACACAGTGTCACTGTACCAAAAAGAATTGGTCAATGTTCATCTATTTCAGGAGGAGACATGTGTTAAAAAACCAATGGTATTGAAGGAAGAAGTCGAAGCTGCATTGAAGGAATTGCCCTAGAACAAGGCTCCAGGAATTGACAGAATATCCATTGAGATGTTTCAACAAATGGATGGTGCACAGGAGCCACACTCACTCAGCTGTGCTGAGAGATTTGGAAGGCAGCTACCTGGCCAACTGACTGGAAGAGATCCATACTTGTACCCATTCCAAAGAAAGGTGATCCCACGGAATGTGGAAATTATTGAACTATATCATTAATATTGCATGGAAGTAAAATCTTATTGAAGATAATTCAAAAATGGTTGCAGCAGTATATTGACAGAAAGCTTCCAGAAATGCAAGCTGGATCAGAAGAGGACGTGGATATCATTGCTGATGTGAGATGGATCTTAGCTGAAAGCAAAGAATACCAGAAAAAAGTTTACTTATGTTTTATTGACTATGCAAAATCATTCAACTGTGTTGATTATAACAAATTATGGATAACATTGAGAAGAATAGGAATTCCAGAACAGTTGATTATATTCATAAGAAAACTGCACATAGACCAGGAGGCTGTAGTTCAAACAGAACAAGGGGATACTGCATG
>NW_006921630.1:13105959-13136868 GCF_000298275.1 Orycteropus afer afer
GATACTGCCTTGGAAACCCAAGGAGGGGTCGCTATGAGTCGGGGCCGACTCGACGGCACATAACAACAACAACAACAACAACAATCAACACTAATGGAAGCAGCAGTCAAGACTTCAGATGACATGTTGCATTGGTCAAATCTGCTGTAAAAGACCTCTTCCAAGTGATGAAGATGTCTTCTTGAAGACTAAGATGTGCCTCACCCAAGCCATGGTATTTTCAATTGTTCCTTATGCATGTGAAAGCTGGACAATGAATAAAGATGACTGAAGAAGAGTTGATGGATTTGAGTTGTGGTGTTGGAGAAGAATGCTAATAGTACCATGGACTGCTAAAAGGACTAACAAATCTGTCCTGGAGGAAGTGCAGCCAGAATGCTCTCTGGAAGTGAGAATGGCCAGACTGCATCTCTCTTACTTTGGTCATTTGTCAGAAGGAACCATTCCCTGGAGAAGGATATCATGCTTGGTAAAGTGGAGGGTCAGAGAAAAAAGGAAGACTCTCAACAAGATGGATTGACAGAGTGGTTGCAATGAGAGGCTCAGGTATAGCAAGGATTGATAGTTTGGCACAGGACTGGGCAGTGTTTTGTTCTGCTGTGCATAGGGCCAGATAAGACACAACACCACCTAACAACAACATATGCATATACATATATAGAGAGAGATAGCTATATATACATTATCTATCTATCTATGAAGCTATGGTATGGGTGAAGCTAAAACTTTAAGGAATAATAATGTTTAATGACTGTATAGAGCATGATAAGCTTGGAAAGGCAAAGAAAGAGCAGCAAAAAATGCAGGAGAGAAACTGGAAGAATATTTTTTTTCAGGAAGTTATGTTTTAGCTTTCTGAAAACTTTCAATTCTCATGACACACCTTGCATTGGGGAAGTCTGACTCCAATAAGGTACTTGTCATTTAATAACAAATTCTCATTATTTGAATCATCTTGAAATAGTTCTTGACATTATACAAATAATTCTCAACTAGATGTATATAGAACACTAGTAGGATAGACACTTTGTGTTAATTGGACATTAAATTTTCATCAAATTATTCTCTCTTAATCTGTGTGTCCCCTTCCCAGTGTGGCATGCTCAATCCTGTTGTTAGGTGCTGTCAAGTTGCAACTTATAGAAACCCTACCTACAGAGAATGAAACACTGCCTAGACCTGTGCCATCTGCAAAATTGTTGCTATGCTTGAGGCCATTGTTGTAGCCACTATGTCAATCTATCTCATTGAGGGTCTTCCTCTTTATCAACAACCCTTTACTTTACCAAGCATTATGTCCTTCTTCAGGAACTTTTCCTTCCTGATAACATACCCAAAGTACATGAGACAAAGTCTCACCATCCTCACTTCTAAGAAGTATTCTGGCTGTACGTCTTTCAAGACAGATTTGTTCATTCTTCTAGTTGTCCACAGTATATTCAATATTCTTCACTGACACCATAATTCAAATGCATCAATTCTTCCTCTGTCTTTCTTATTCATTTTTCAGCTTTTACATGCATATGAAGTGAATGAAGATGTCATGGATTGGGTTAAGTGCACCTTAGTCCTCAAAGTGACATCTTCACTTTTGAATACTTTAAAAGGTCTATTTGCAGCAGATTTTCCCAATGCAATACATCTTTTGATTTCTTGACTGCTGCTTGCATGGCTGTTGATTGTGGATCCAAGTAAAATGAAATCCTTGACACCTTTAATATTTTTCCATTCAACATGATATTGGATAATAGATGACTATATTATCCATCCAAGGAGCTCTGGTAGCATAGTGGCTAAAGCACTTGACTGCTAACCAGAAGGCTGGTGGTTCAAACCCACCAGCCACTCCTCGGAAGGAAGGTTGGGCAATCCTACTTCCGTAGTGATACTGCCTCGGAAACCCAAGGTGGGGTCGCTATGAGTTGGGGCTGACTCAACGGCCAATAACAACAACAACAACATATTATCCATCCAAGGAGTTCTGGTTCTGCAATGATTAAAGCATTTGGCTGCTAACCAAGTGGTGGGTCAAACCTACCAACCCATCCTGGGAGAGTTTTGTTAGAGGTATTAAAGATTTACAGCCTTGAAAACCCTACTCTGTTCTATAGGGTAGCTATGAGTTGGAATTGATTCAATATTATCATCCACCACTTTTTGTAGTGATTAAAGCACTAGGCTGCAAACTGAAAGGTCCACAGTTGGAACCCACCAGCCACTCTGCAGGAGAAAGATAAGGCAGTCTGCTTCCATAAAGATTTATAGCTTTGGAAACCCTGTGAAGGCAGCTCTACTCTGTTCTGTAGGGTTGCTATGAGTCAGAATGGACTTGATGGCATTGGTGTTTTTTTTTTTTTTTTTTATAACTTGAATATTTTATTTCAGTGAAACACAATAAGCATTGTTCAAATAAAGTTGAATTACCATTACAGGTTTCCTGATATTATTTCTTCTTTTTATGTTTAATAATCATGTCATTAAATTACCAATAAGTTCTTATTTTAGTGTTTTAATGTCAGTAAAAAAATTATTTGTAACTATCTTGTTTTATTTGTTTCATTCACTCATCCATTCATCCATCGAATGTATAAGTGCCAAGACATACAAGATACCGGGAGTGTTAATATATGCGAGACATGGTTCTCAAGCTTTAGTGTGTATCAGAAACACCTGAAAAACTTGTTAAAAATACATATTCTGGTTCAGTAGGTTCTGGGTAGGATCCAGAAATCTATATTTTTAATAAGCTCTTCATAGGATAGTGATGAAAAGTTTAGAACTATTAGTCTATGTAAAAACATTTAATCAACAAACTAAATGTAATAAAGTGTTAAGGGTGTCAGAAGAACACACAGGGTAGAGTGTATATTAAATTTTATTATATTTGTGTCCTTCCATGATAGTAAAATGTACAATCAACAGTATTTTTGCAATTTTCAACTGCTAATGGAATTTTTTGTCAGCATTTATAAAGCCCTAGCAATATGATTTACTCTCATTAATACTGCAGAAAATTTTAATGCCCTCATAAATGATCATAAAAGTAAAAGAATGCTGTAAACATCTAAATATCATTATATTCATGCATCTAGCTTACTTCAGTAGCAATAAAAAAGGTATCTGGAGGTTCCTACTCAGAACTCTGGGGAGTTCACTCTATGGTTCATAATTGGTCTTCTTGTAAGTGGAAGTGTTTTTTCCTGTTTTTGTTTTTCCCTATGTTTTGCTGTTTGTTTTGTTTTTGCTTTTGTCTACTAGATTCTTTTGAAACCTATTGATATATCTGGTTCAAACAGCATTGAAGGAGCGTTCACAGAAGTCTTTAATGAAAGCCCAGTGATGAGGCCAAGTGTCAAATTCTGAGCCTTGCATTGAGATTCCTTTTAAAAAGTAATTGGTGTTTTGCTTCTCAAGAGGAGACACTTATTCACCATACCATTCATAAGGAAACAGACTGTGAGGAACAGATCAGCCCTACTCCCATTTTGGAAAGTTATTTGATTCTGAGACTTCCTAGGAAGAGATGTAAAGAAACAACTATTTAGAAGCTTCTCTTCAGAGATAGAGTGAAAATAGTATGCTATTTGGAAACTAGGAGCTCTGATAGTGTAGTGCCTAAAGGCACTTTACTGCTAACCAGAAGGCTGGTGGTTCAAACCCACCAGCCACTCCTTGGAAGGAAGATGGGGCAATCTACTTTCATAGTGATACTGCCTTGGAAACCCAAGGAGGGGTCTCTATGAGTTGGGTCCAACTCGATGGCACTTAACAACAACAACAACATTTGGAAACTATTTCTGTAATTTCTTCAGAAATGTTTCTTCAAAATGTCTCTTGATGTCTTGAATCAGCACTTTAAGATATGTGACAAAGGGTGGTAGCTGCTCATCAAAAGTCCTATTTTTCCTGAACATACAGATAAGCTACATTTCAAAGACTCCTTTGCATTATATGTGGTCATGTGACTGAGTTCTAACCTATAGAATGTAAGTAGAAGCAGTGTATGTCACCTGTATGCTTGACCCATAAAGACTTCCCAATATGCTTCTCCATGCACCTTCTCTGATTCCTGCTGTATGATGACAGCCAGGCAACTTTGTAAACCAGCAGTTAGAAATGGCAGGGCCTCCACAACCTGGAGCCAATGGACTTTGCTTGAGAGAGAAATAAACTTTTACACTGTTAATCCTTTGAATTTTGGAGGTTTCTTTGTTTTTAATGGTTTTGTTTTAACCTACTTTACCTGGCCTATTATTTCCTGAACCGGAACCCTGGACATAGTCCCATAATTCTAGTGAAGATGTTGCCTTTACCACAATCCCCCACTGAAAAAATTTTCTAGAAAAGTTTCCTCTGGCTCCAGGGGGCAGTACCTAAAGTGTCAGTATATTCTAGTTCTGCTAGAAAAATCCAATAGCTAACATTTCCTATAGCCTTTGGGACATAGTCCTAGCATAACACTAACCATAAAATACACACTCAGAAATCCCACAAAGGAGCATGACCTATAGCAGAGACAGAACAGAACACAAGGTCACCTTTGTCACCTTCTAAGCCCCTCATTGCACTTGCCATATGACTGGCAGTCTCTGTTATTAAAATTTAAAGAGAAAATCTTCCTGGCCTTTTAATTATTTTCTTGTATGAAAGTAGGAAAGCAAATTTCACTATGCTGTAATCTTTATCAGTTATGAAGAGATAGATTTGCATTCCATTTTAGGATGATGACTGAGCTTCCCAGAGTATTGCCCCATCCCATGAAAGCTAACCTCTCACACTCCAACACTCTTTCCATAGAGTGATCAGCTTTCCACCAGGTACCTATTTATGATATTGTCCGTTCCAAATATAATCTCACTGTACACAGAAACTAATAATTTTCAGCATAGGTTTATTTTTAATTTCAGCTTTGTTCTTACCCAGAATACTCCCCTCAGCCTTAAAATCCTTCTGTTATTTCATATACTTCTCTTCCCTTCCTGGTGGTAAGCCAGTCCTCAGACCAGCAGAAGGTGGGTGTTTGTGTGTGTGAAGGCAGGCCATGGTAAGCCAGCTCTGGGACCAATGGAAGGCAAGTGTTTGTGCCAGGGGTCAGGCTGATAAGCAAGCAGAGAGGGGGAGACCAGGAAATGAGTAGAGCAGTTTGGAACAACTAAGGGAGACAAACTTGTCTGTCAGTTTGTAGTACAGTGGTGGCTTGAGTGTTGCTGTGAGGCTGGAGGCTATGCCACTGGTGTTTCAAATGCCAGCAGGTACCCATGGTGGACAGGTTTCAGTGGAGCTTCCAGACTAAGGCAGTCTCAGAAGAAGGAAGAGGCCATCCACTTCTCAAAGCATTAGCCAGTGAAAACCATATGAATAGCAGTGAAACACTATCTGATATATTACTGGAAAACTTTATGAATAGCCCTGAAAAATTGTCTAATACAGTGCCAGAAGATGAGTTTCTCAGATCAGAAGGCACTCAAAATAAGATAAGAACTGCCTTCTCAGAGTAGAGCCAATCTTAATGGTGTGGATAGACTAAAGCTTTCAGGACCCCCGTTTGCTAATGTGGCACATCTCAAGATGAGAAAAAATAGCTGCAAACATCCATTAATAATCAGAACATGGAATGTACAAAGTATGAATCTAAGAAAATTGGAAGTTGTCAAAAATGAAATGGAATGAATAGAAATTGATATCCTAAGCATTAGTGAGCTGAAATGGACTGGTTTTGGCCATTTTGAATCAGATGATCATATTATCTACTAGGCTGGTAATGACAAATTGAAGAGGAATGGTGTGGCTTTCATTATCACAAAGAATGTTTCAAGATCTATCCTGAAGTAAAATGCTGTCAGTGATAGGATAATATCTGTATGCTTATAAGGAAGACCAGTTAATACTACTACTATTCAAGTTTATGTACCAACCACCAAAACCAAAGAAGAGGAAATTGAAGATTTTTACCAACTTCTACAGTCTGAAATTGACCAAACATACAATCAAGATATGTTAATTATCACTGGTGACTGGAATGTAAAAGTTGGAGAAAGAAGATTCCTTGGTAGTTGTAAAATATTGCCTTGGTGATAGAAATAATGCTGGAGATCTCATAATAGAATTTTGCAAGACCAATGACTTATTCACTGCAAATACTTTTTTTCAACAACACAAATGGCAGCTATGTATGTGGACTTCACGAGATGGAGTACACAGGAATCAGATTGACTACAGTTGTGTCAAGAGCTGATGGAAAAGCTCAATATCTTCAGCCAAAACCAGGCCAGGAGCTGATTGTTGGATGACATCAAGAACATCATTCATGAAGACAGTAAGAGGTCATTAAAAAGACAGTAATGGAAGAAAAGACCAAAATCTATGTCAGAAGAGACTGAAATTTGCTCTTGCATGGAGAGTAGCTAAAGCAAATAGAAGATTCAGCAGGATAAAAGAGCTGAACAGATTTCAAAGAGCAGCTTGAGAAGACAATGTCGATTATTAAAATGAAATGTGCAAAGACCTGGAGTTACAAAACTAAAAGGGAAGAACATGTTTGGCATTTCTCAAGCTGAAAGAACTAAAGAAAAATTTAAGCCTTAAATTGCAATATTGAAAGATTCCAGGGGCAATATATTGAATGATGCAGGAAATATCCAAAGAAGATGGATGGAATACACAGAGTCACTGTACCAAAAAGAATTGGTAGATGATCATCCATTTCAGGAGGTGGCATATGATCCAGAACCAATGGTATTGAAGGAAGAAGTTGAAGCTGCACTAAAGCAATCGGCGAAAAACAAGGCTCCAGGAATTGACAGAATACCCATTGTGATGTTGCAACAAATGGATGCCATGCTGGAGGCATCCACTCGGCTATGCCAAGAGATTTGGAAGACAGCTACCTGGCCAACTAATTGGAAGAAATCCATATTTGTACCCATTCCAACGAAAAGTCATCCCACAGAATGTGGAAATTATCAAACAATATAATTGATATCACATGCAAGTAAAATCTTACTGAAGATAATTCAAAAATGGGTGCAGCAATATATTGACAGAACTTCCAGAAATGCAAGCTGGATTCAGAAGGGGATGTGGAGTGAGGGACATCATAGCTGATGTCAGATGGATCTTGGCTCAAAGCAAAGAATACCAGAAAGATGTTTACTTGTGTTTTTTGACCATGCAAAGGCATTTGATTGTGTGGACCATAACAAATTGTGGATAACATTGAGAATAATGGGCATTCCAGAACACTTGATTGTACATGAGGAACCTGTACACAGACCAAGAAGCTGTTGTTTGAACAGAACAAGGGGATACTGCATGGTTTAAAATCAGGAAAGAAGTGTGTCAGGGTTGTATCCTTTCACTATACTTATTCAATCTGTGTGCTGAGCAAATTATCAGAGAAGCTGGACTGTGTGAAGAAGAACATGGCATCAGGATTTGAGGAAGGATCATTAACAACCTGCAATTCACAGATGACATAACTTTGCTTGCTGAAAGTCAGGATGACTTGGAGCACTTACTGATGAATATTAAAGATTACAGTCTGCAGAATGGATTACACCTCTACATAAAGAAACAAAAATCCTCACAACTGGACCAATAAGCAGCATCATGGTAGATGGAGTAAAGAATGAAGTTGTAAGGGACTTCATATTACTGCTTTCTACAATTGATGTCAATGGAAACAGCAGTCAAGACATCAAAAGACATATTACATTGGGCAAATCTGTTGCAAAAGACCTCTTTCAAGTGCTGAAGAGTACAGATATCTCTTTGAAGATTAAGATGTGCCTAACCCAAGCGACTGTATTTTCAATAGCCTCATATATGTGTGAGAGCTGGACAATGAATAAGGAAGACTGAAGAAGAGTTGATGCTTTTGAGTTGTAATATTGGCTAAGAATGCTGAAAGCACCACAGTCTTCTGAAAGAACTAACAAATCTGTCCTGGAAGAAGTGCAGCCAGAATGCTGCTTGGAAGTGAGAGTGGCCAGACTTTGTCTCACCTCCTTTGGTCATGTTGTCAGAAGAGCCCATTCTCTGGAGTTGGATGTCATGCTTGGTAAGGGTCGACGAAAGAGGGGAAGGCCCACAATGAGATGGATTGACACAGTGGCTGCTGCAAACAGCTCATGTATTGTAGGGATCGTGAGGCTGGAACGGGACTGAGCAGTCTTTTGTTCTGTTGTACATAGGGTCACTATGAGTCAGAGACTACTTGATGGCACATGTCAACAACAACAACAACTTTCCTTCCTAGTTCCATTAGATAAAGTACCAACCATCTATGTAATGGTTATTCTGTATTAGATCTTTACATACTTTGTTGTTGTGAGTTGTCATCAAGTCAGCTCCAACCCATGGCAACCCCATCTACAACAGAGTGAATCGTTGCCTGTTCCTTTGCCATCTTCATGATCATTGGAATGCTGAAGTTCATTGTTGTAGCCACCATATATTTTGAATACCTTCAAATCTAGGGGGCTTGTCTTCTAGAATTATATCAGACAATATTCTGTTATATCCATAAAGTTTTCATTGGTTAATTTTCTGAAGTAGATTACCAGGCCTTTCTTCTTAGTCTGGCTTAGTCTAGAAACTCCATTGAAATTGGTCTACTTGTTGGTAACACTGTTGGTGTTTGAAATACTAGTTGCAAAATTCCCAGCATCATAGGAGCACACAAGCCACTAAAACAATCAGTTAACAGAGAGGTGGTGGTTACATACATCATGTTATTAAATATTGACATGAAATAGGTGCAAATATTATCCCATTGTGCAAATGAAAAAACTGAGGCACCAAAAGATAATTAACTTGCCCAAACTCATACAGCTAGTAAGCAAAAGCACTCAAACCCCCAAACCTCTACCTTTATCCATTGTAGTGTATTGCCTTCACTTCTATTCTTCAAATTTTTGCTTATATAAGAACCACTTGAAAGACTAGTTAATCCTTCAGAGGGGTCAATAGATAAGTCCAGTTCTTCAGACTTTCATTTCTGCATCTTTGCTTGTATTCCAGCATTGTGGAATTTAGGAGTCTCTCACCACTGTTTTGGTGTTGGGCTTCAGAGACACTTCCCTTCTCTAAATTTTAACCACTGTCTAGCATGGTAAGATCCTGGGGCTGTTGTCACAATCTTCTGGAAAAGAGAAGCCAAAAGAGAAATCTTTTGACTCTGGCATGTTCTTAATGCTCAGAAGAAGAGCCGTACTGTGGGGCCAATCTGTCACTACTTCTATATTTAGCACCATCTGCCAGGAATATTTCAAACTGCTTATTTTAGTACATGCTGCTTTGTGCAAATGTAACTGCTCCACCACTAGTTCATGGGAAACCAAGGCATTAAATAGATTTTCTAGTTCTTACGGTAAGTATTGTGGGTTGACCCTTCAGCCAATCTTAAAATGAGATATGGGAGAAGATAGGGACAGAGTTTTCCCAGGGTGTCAGCCCCAGGGCTCCATGCTTTTAACCTGGGAGAGGATGCTGCAGAGGATAATATAAGATGATATAGTAGAGTATAATGTATAATATAATATAATATAATATAATATAATATATAATATAATGTTGGAAGGTCTTATATAGCATCCCCCCAAAAAAAGTGATTCTCTTTCCCATTTCACAGTCCTCCCTTGGCTCTGTGAATTACTGTGCAGACCCTCGCAGCCTTAACTGACCCCCAGCACAGCCTTCTTGGCCCATCTCAAAGAAATACAAGAGCTCCCTTTGCTGAGGCCCTACCTGTGCCCTAGCTCTCAGTGCTAGCTTTTATACATACTGGTTCATTTAGCCCATGCAACATCCCTGTGGGGGAGATTTTAGTATTGTTCCAATTTACAGATACATAAATTGAGATTTAGAGCAAGTCAGGGACTTGTCCGAGGTTACATTGTTTGTAAGTGGCCAGAATTCCAATTCAGGCCCCATCGTTTTTGTACTGACCGATGTTTTAAATCCTACTCATTCAGTCTCCCTGTTTTAATCCTCAGCTATAGACATTATATATTTTTTGCATCCATTTCCAGCTCCAATTTATTTTTTAGACCTGATGTTTACTTGCATTTGAAGGGATGTGACTATAGGCTTCTTTCCAGTCCCCAAAGCAGCTGTGTTGACTCACAAAAATCTTCCAGATGGGCCCCAGCAACAGTCCCATGAGGTAGCAATGCCCCTGGATTTACCCTTGTACTTGAATAAGAACTGGTTGGTGGGAGCAGATGAGCAGCTTCATGAGAGGTTACCTAAGCGGCAGAGGGGAATTTGACTAGAGGTATATGGAATCTGGATTTATAGGTGGCAACAAGGACTTACTGGAAAAAGGAATTGCCCCCAGGGACTGGCATGTGGCTGAGGCTGAAGAGACTGACAGCATAATGAATCTCATTAGCACAGGTGTCCTGGGTGACTTATTTTTAATAGTGCATGAATCTAAGCAAAATCTGAACTGTGGTGACAGGAAAATCTTGATGTATATATTATATATGTATATAAAATGACCAATTTTCACTAAGTCACCTTAGACCGAAGGTTAGAAAGGATGGCTACACTCCATGTTTGCTGTGTTTTGGGAGATTGGGAAATGAATCTTTGGGAAGTGGAGGGAATGAGAAACACAAGTGGAACAGAATAGAGTTTAGAAATCAGATCTCTTGCTAGCCAACACCATAACCATCTATTTCAGATATCTATTTCTGCATAACAAATTACCCTAAAACTTAATGCCTTTGAGCAAGAATAATCATTTTATTCTTCTTTCATGAATTTGAGAGAATCTTGGCTTGTTGTCATTGTTGTTATTTGCCATCGAGTCAGACCCGACTCATAGAGACCCCTCCTTGGATTTACGAGGCAGTATCACTACGGAAGTAGATTGCCCAACCTTCCTTCTGAGGAGTGGCTGGTGGGTTTGAACCGCCAGCCTTCTGGTTAGCGGTCAAGTGCCTTAGCCACTACGCTCTCAATTAGTATTTCACGTGTGGTAGCAGTCAGACAATGGCTAGGTCTGCAGTCTCAAGGCTTCCTCACCACATGTCTGGAAATTGGTGCTGGCCATCAGCTGGGATCTCAGCTCAGCTGTCAATTAGGACACTTACAAGTGACCTCTCCATGTGACCTGGGCTCTCCTACAGCATGATATCTGGGTTCCCAGAGGGAGAGACCAAAGAAAAAGAGGCAGAAGCTCATATCACATTATATATATGATATATAATATCACATTATATGACCTAACCTTGTGTCTTAGTCTGGGTTCTCTAGAGGAACAAAACCATGAAGCACATATAGATATATATATAGAGAGATGTACTTCAAGGAAATGGCTCAAGCAATTGTGAGGAAATGACTCATGAATTATGATGGCTGGCAAATCCCAAATCTGTGGGTTAGGTGATGGCTGATGACCTTTGTTGACTCATGAGGTTGCAAAGGCTGACAAACCCAAAATCTGCAAGTCAGGTGACAGGCTGGAGGCCTCTGCTAGCTCACCAGGTTGCAGGGCTTGGCAATCTATTTCTGAAAAATGTAGGGAACATAGTTCTGCTCTAAAACACATAGTGTTGCCATGAGTCAAAAGCGATTTGATAGCAACTAGTTTTTTGTTTTTATTATTTGCTTAGCAGCTTAAACAACACAAATTTATTATCATACTACTCTGTAGGTCAGGAGTCTGACAGGGTCTCACTAGGCTAAAATTAAAGTACTGGCAAGATTGTGTTCATTTATCCAGGCTCTAAGGAAACATTTGTTTCTTTGCTTGTTCAAGTTGTTGGCAGACTTAAGTTATTTGAAATTGTAGGACTGAGGTTCCCCCCCCCCTTTTTTTTTATTTGCTGGTTTTCAGTTCAGGGTTCTTTCCAGCTTTGAGAGTCTGCCTGCATTCCTTGGCTCATAGCCCCTTGCTCCATCTTCAAAGCCAGAAATATCAGGACCAATCCTTTTCACACTTCACATCTCTCTTCTTTCTTCTGTTTTATCTGTCTCTGGCCGTACACAGGAAAGGATCTCTGCTTTTAAAAACTCATTTTATGAATTTGGACCTAGCTAGATAATCCAGGATAATCTCCTCATCTCAAAATCCTTAATCACATCTTATAAAGTCCCTTTTGCTATGTCAGGTAACGAATTCATGGGTTCCAGGGTTAGGGCATGGACATCTTTGGGGCCCATTATTATACTTAGAACAAGCCTCATTCCCCACCATCTTTTAAACTAGATTTTAATGGAATTCAGTTAGGAAGCAACACTTTAGGGGTATTAAAGACAGAAATTAATTCCTTAGAAGCAATCACAGCAGCCAAAGAATGGGGTGAGCTCTAGGGCAGTGCAGGTTGGATTCCTATATGGTTAGGAACGAGGATGTGGAACCAAAAAATCCAAACCCACTGCCACAGAGTCTATTTATTATATATGTGTGTGTATGTGTGTGTGTGTGTGTGTGTGTGTGTATAAATTTTTATTGTGATTTGAGTGAAAGTTTACAGAGCAAATTCATTTTCCATGCAATACTTCATGACATTGATCACAATTCCTCACAATGTAACAACTCTCTTCCCACTCCTGTAGTTACCTCTTCCCTATGTCCTTCTTTCATATGCATTCCTGCCCCTTGAGTTATCTCCCTGTGCAAGTACTGCACTTCTGTTTTCCCATGATTGATCGTTCTAAGGAGTGTATCTACCTGATGTAAATGTTTACCCCATATGCCTGTCTATTGTTTGGTTGGAAGTCATAGGAGTGAGTTCAGTTCCACACCTGAAATGTAAATAAGGGTCATCCTCTCAAGGGTCTCACCAGCCTCTGTCAGACCAGCAAATCTGGTCTTTTTTTTTTTTATGATTTTGAATTTTGTTCCACATTGTTCTCCCACTCTATCCAGGATCTCCTGCACTGATCCCTTTCCAACTGATTGACAGTGGTAGTTGGGCACCATCTAGTTCTTCTGGTCTTATGGTCATACAAGCTGAACATTGCATGGTTTACTAGTCCCTTGTACTAATTGTTTCCATGTGCCTTTGGTTTTCTTCATTCTCCTTTGCTCTGGATGAGGAGACACCCATTGTTGCATCTAGATGTCCACTTACAAGCTTTTTCTTTTTCTCTTTTTTAATTGTGATTTGGATGAAAGTTTACAGAGAAAATTCACTTTCCATACAGCACTTCACATACACTTTGTCTCATGACATTGACTACAATTAACCACAATTCAACAGCTCCCCTCCCACTTTCTTCCCATAGTTACATCTTCCCTGTGTTCTTCCCTTCATACACTCCTGCTCCCTGAGCTGTCTCCCTGTGCGTATACAGCCCTTCTATTCTCCCATGATTGTTCTCTCCAAGGAGTGTGTCTACCTAATGTAAAAGTTCAGCTCATATGCCTGTCTTTGATTTGGCTGGAAGCCACAGGAGTAGGTTCAATTCTAGACCTGAAGGACAGTGAGGGGCCATAGTCTCAGTGGTTCCATCAGGCTCTATCATACCAGCAAACCTGGTCCATTCCCTCCCCCCAAATTATTTTGAGTTTTGTTCTACATTTTTCTCCCACTCGATCCAGGATCTCCTACGTAGATCCCCCTCTAAGTAGTTGACAGTGGTAGCTGGACACCATCTAATTCTTCTGGTCTCATAGTTGTATAGGCTGAGGATCGCATAGTGTACCAGTCACTTGGACTAATTGTTACTGTGATAGTTGGAGCTATGTGTCAACTTGGCTAGACCCCAGTTCTGTGTGGTTGTTCCCATGATGAGATCGTATGACTGTGTTCTGAGTGGCCAATCTGCTGAAGGGGAGTTTCCCTAGGGGTGTGGCCTGCTTCCAGGATATCCAGGGACATCCTAGGAAGAGAGACATTCTTCTGTGGATGGGGACCCTAGTGTGCTGCCTACAACCTTCCGTGAGTGAGCAGCCCACCTCTCAGCCTGGAGATCTTGGATTCATCTTTCGTTGGAGTCAACAACCAGTGTACTTCCTGCCAGCCTTGAATTTCTTGGCCCCCTGTGGTTGCAGAAGCTAAGGCTGCCTCCAGCCCCATGTTTCCTCCAAGGACTTTGGACTTGCTGGTTTCTATACGTCTGTGAACCATTTTCCTAAGATAAATTTACCTCTCTCTCTCTCTCTCTCTCTCTATATATATATATATATATATAAGCTTTGCTGGTTTTTGTTTCTCTGGAGAATCCAGTCTAACACCATTACCATGCGTTTTTGGTTTTCTTCATTCTTCTTTGCTCTGGATGAGGAAGGACTCATTATTGCATGTAGATGGCCACTGCCACTTGCAAGCTTTTAAGACCCCAGTCTCTACTCACCAAAGTAGGATGTTGAACAATGTTTTTGTGTAATATGTTATGCTAATTGAGCTCAATGTCCCCTGTGACCATGGTCCCAAGCCCACAAGTCCAACTACTCACTCCCTCAGGGTGGTTGCCTGTGGCTAAGAAGGTATCATAACTTTACCAAGGGGCTCTATTATATATATGGACATTCTCACAGCACATACAAATATGTCTGTAGAAATATCGTCTGCCAACCTTATATATGGTCATGGGTATATTCCCTTTTGCCTAGACATGCCTGATCATTCAAGGCTGTAAATCTTTATGGAAGTATGTTGCCTCATCTTCCTCCCCTGGAGCAGATTGTGGGTTTGAACTTCCAACCCTGGGGTTAGTAGCCAAATGCATTACCCACTACATCACCAGAGCTTCTTGAGGACATGGAAGAAGGTTAAATGACTGAGTTTTGGTGAGGGATTTCACTTTCTTGCCTAGCTTGAATTATAAATCATGTAGGTTTTCTGATTGGACTGGCTTGTCAAAAATATCTACCTCTGATGCCTGAAAGGGGAAGGTGTGGTCTTCGCAGCAGAGCTTGGGAGGGGGCAATGGGGTATAAACCAAATGCTTTTCATTGTTGTTGTTGGTGTTGTTATGTGCTGTCGAGTCGGCCCCGACTCATAGCGACCCCTCCTTGGGTTTTCGAGGCAGTATCACTACGGAAGTAGGATTGCCCAACCTTCCTTCCGAGGAGTGGCTGGTGGGTTTGAACCGCCAGCCGTCTGGTTAGCAGGCAAGTGACTTAGCCACTATGATAGTCATCTCATATAATGGTAGTGCTAACTGGTAAAGGCAAAACCTGCACTGGGACTCATGTGTTGTGGATGCATTTTGTGTCCCACTCAGATCCCCATTACTTGTCTGGGATACCCATGCCACACCAATGGAGGGCTGACTGTCAGTGATTCACTGCTGCCTCCTTCTCTGGAATCATCCTTAGGACTGAAGAGAGCTGCCTCTGCAAGGAAGTTATGTCTCTAACCCTATCTTCCACCCACAGAAATCTTGCCCCTTACCTCATGGTGGGAACATTTCTGTGATAAGTTTTATGTTCCAGAGTCTCCTGGGGATCAAATCTGGACTTTCGCTGAGTCCATCTTACTGCCCTCTTTCCCCTTCACTCTCCTACTTCGCTTACTCCCTTGCAAGTTTTTCCTGGAGACTATGTCCTTTATAGGAGTCCCTGGGCAGTGTAAATGGTTAACATGCTCAGCTTCTAACTGAAAGGTTAGAGGTTCAAGTCTACCCAGAGGTGCCTCAGAAGAAAGGGCTGGTGATCTACATTAGAAAAACCAGCCTTTGAAAATCCTGTGTAATGCAGTGCTACTCTAACACACATGGGGTTATCGTAAGTTAGAGTTCACTCCACAGCGACTGCCTTTGGCTTGTCTTTGATAAATCAGATGCCCCCAAAACCCTGTTCAGATTCTGCTTCTAAAAAACCCAACCTATTTTCAAAATCCTTGCTGTTTGCATTGTACCTGGCCTAGAATCAGACAAGTACCAAAAACGCCTGAAGAAAATGTCCCAGACACAGTTGGTACATGCCTCCTTCTACATATATGGCAGAAAAAATAAAAAGAAGCGTGGTTGTTTATTTACAGAAATGGAAGTGGGAAGTCTGTGCATGATTCTGAAGACTTAGGTCTGTGAGAAAAGAAGAGAAGTGAAAGTTAAGGAAAGTATAAATAAAATGATCCAATCAGTTGTAAATTCTTTGGGCAGGGGTCGTGTCAGTCTTGTTCAATACTGTACCCTTGAGTCTAGTGTAATAGCTTCTAAGTGGAAAATGTGCTGCTTGTTGAATAAGAAAGTGATTAAAGTAGAGATGAGGTCTCTGTGAGGAGGAAGTAAGCTAAGAGAAAATTGGGGAAAGAATCTGTCCTTAGTAGTTTATACCCCATTGCCCCCTCCCAAGCTCTGCTGCGAAGACCACACTCCACCTGGAACCTGCTTGTCATTCCCAGAATCTGCAGACTCAGACCCCTGTCAGCAGCCCTTTGTGTTTCTACACCCAGGATAGAGATCCAGCAGCCTTTTCCTCAGCCAAGAACATGCCCTGCCATTAAAGTTCTTGTGGAGCCCTGGGGTAGATTCAAACTATTTGTATTAACATGTTACTTAAATTTGTATGATATAAAACCAGGTATTAACTCATTTTACTTTGGCACTTTTATAAAACTAAAACAAATTTATGATCTAAATACTAAGTTGCAAAACCACTGAAAAGTAAAACTTTAAGTATTAAAATTAATAGCATAAGACATAATATTATTTTACTAAAATTGTATCATCGTTCACAACACAATATGGTACTGACTGACCATGCCCATGTTCTTCCACATTCAGCCAATCCACATGACCATGCACCATGTGCCAACATTATCTATTGGCTTTTCTCTATTCTAAACTCTGCTTCTAAACATTCCTTTGTATAAAAGGCATTCTGCTGTTTTTCAGCTTTCAGCAGATGAAAACATATATAAATATGTGAAGCCTGCTTCTATTCTTTTCTCGTAAGCCTGAAAAATAAAATGCTTTTATTTTGCATTAACGTGATCATAAACATAAACATGGAGGGTAAAATTGTGTGGTGGCTTTGGTAGTTAAGTGGTTAAGGCATTTGGGTGCTAACCAAAAAGTCAGCAGTTTAAACCCACCAGCTGCTCCATGGGAGAAAAGATGAGGCAGTCTGCTTTGGTAAAGATTTACAGTCTTGGAAACCCTGTGGGGCATTTCTACTCTGTTCCAAAGTGTCCTATGAGTTGGAATCAACTTGATAGCAGTGACTTTGGTTTGGATTGGTTTGGTATGGAACCCGGGTGGCGTAATGGTTAAAGTGCATGACTCTAACCAAATTTTGGTGGTTCAAACCCACCTGCTGCTCCATTGGAAAATGTTTGGCAATTTGCTTCCACAAAGATTGTAACTTTGGACACCCTATGGGGCAGTTGTACTTTTTTCTATAGTGTGTGTGTGTGTATATATCTATATACCTATAGATATATACACACCAAGAAAAAACCAAGAAACAAACTCATTGCCATCAAGTCAGATCCAACTCACAGCAACCCCTCCTTGGGTTTCTGAGGTGGTATCACTACGGAAGTAGACTGCCCAATCTTTCTTCTGAGTAGTGGTGGGTTTGAACTGCCAGCCTTCTGGTTAGCAGTCAAATGCCTTAGGCACTATGCCACCAGAACTCCTATATACACATACACACACACACACATATATGTTTATGTATACACACTTAGGAAGACTGAAGAAGAATTGATGCATTTGAAATATGATGTTGGCAATGAATATTGAATGTACCATGGACTGCCAGAAAAATGGACAAATCTGTCTTGTAAGAAGTACCAGAATACTCCTTGGAAGGAAATATGAAGAGACTTTGCCTCACTGATTTTGAACATATTATCATGTGGGACCAGACACTGGAGAAGGACATCATGCTTCATAAATGAGATGGTCAGCAAAAAAGAGGAAGACCCTTAATGAGATGGACTGACACAGTGGCTGCAACAATGGGTTCAAACATGGCAATAATTATGAGGATTTCACAGAACTGGGCAGTGTTTTTTTCTGTTGTACATAGGGTCACTATGAATCAGAACCCACTCAATGGCACTTAGCAACAACAACATTATAGAACAGCCAGCCAATCTACAACATTTATTCACTCCCCATCATAATTACTTCCTGACTACATAGAACTCTGGAAAGTAATTAGTGTTATTAATGTTAATATTATTTTTACTCTGATTTCTATTTTAAAAGCCAGAAAACTGGAACTCAAAGAATTTAAGAGACTTTCCAGGAGCATAGGGCTTCTACTCTCTTCTGTCTGATCTCAGAGCCCACATTGTGTCCTCATCCCTTATTTATTTATATTGTGGTAAAAAATATATATGTAACTGTGTCCCCAGGGTATTGAATAGAGAATGGCACATAAAACCAATTGTTTTTAATTTAATTCTTGCTCATGGTAATCCCGTGTCATTCAGAATAGAAGTGTACTCCATAGGATTTTTTCAGTTGGTGTGGGTGAATGTATACAGAGCAAATTCATTTTCTGTGCAGCAGTTCATACACATTTTGCTTCATGAAATTGACTGCAATTCCGCACAATGTAACAGCTCTCTTCCCACTTCCTCCCTGTTGTTACCTCTTCCCTGTGTCCTTCTTTCCTATGCCTTCCTGTCCCCTGAGCCATCTCCCTGTGCAAACACTGCCCTTCTGTTCTCCCATGACTGATCATCCCAAGGAGCGTATCTACCTGATGTAAACATTCACCCTATATGCCTATTGTTTGGCTGGAAGCCATGGGAGTGAGTTGGGTTCCAGACCTGAAATGTAAATAGGGGCCATAGTCTCAGGGGTCTCACTAGCCTCTGTCAGACCAGAAAACCTGATCTTTTTTTTTTTTTTTTTTATGATTTTGAATTTTGTTCCACATTATTCTCCCACTCTATCCAGGATCTCCTGCACTGATCCCTTTCCAACTGGTTAACAGTGGTAGCTGGGCACCATCTAGTTCTTCTGGTCTCATAGTTATATAAGCTGAGGTTCATATAGTCCACCAGTCCCTTAGATTGTCTCCATGTATCTTTGGATTTCTTCATTCTTCTTTGCTCTGGATGATGAGAGACCCATTGTTGCATCTAGATGGCTACTTGCAAGCTTTTAAGACCCCAGTCACTACTTAACCAAAGTAGGATGTAGAACAATGTTTTTGTGTGGTATGTTATGCCAGTTGAGCTTGATGCCCCCATGACCATGGTCCTGAGTCCACAGGTCCAACTACTTACTCCCTCAGGATAGTTGGCTGTGGCTAAGAAGTTATAATTTTGTCCCTTGTTAGTGCTATTATATATATGGACATTCTTATAGCACATACAAATATGTATGTAGAAATATCATCTTCCTACCTTATATATATATATGTTCATGGGTATATTCCCTTTTGCCTAGATGTACCTGATCATTCAACCTGTCTATCTGTCTCTTTACCCATAGATTAACATTTGTTATCACTGATAATGCAGTATTGTGTGTTTAAAAAATGTTTATCTTTGTTGTCTTGTACCTCTTGTGCACCTCTCTGTGTCTTCATTTTCCTTAGTGTTTTTGTGTTGGTCACTTGATTTTGGTATATTGCCTTTCCCTTCACCTAAATCAATACTTGTCTCTACTTATCTAACAGTGTTCTCTCCCCTCTCTTCCTATCCCTAGTAACCAAGAAAAAAGTTTCCTCCCATATATAAACCTTTCCTTGACCTTTTACAATAGTGAACTAATATAATATTTGTCCTTTTGTGATTGACTTATTTCACTCAGCATAATGTCCTCCAAGTTCATCCACGTTATGAGGCGTTTCATAAATCCTATGCTATTCTTTAGTGTTGCATAATATTCCATTGTGTGTATGTACCATAGTTTGGTTATCCATTCTTCCGTTGATGGGCACTTAGGTTGTTTCCAACTCTTTGCTATTTTGAATAGGGCTGCAATGAACATGGGTGTGCATACATCTATTTGTGTTCTGGCTCTCACTTCTTTAGGATATATACCTAGTAACAGGATTGCTCCATCAAATGGTATTTCTAATTCCAAATTTTAAGGAATCACTGTACTGATTTCCCCAGTGGTTGTTTCATTTTCATGAGTATTCAGAAATACATTGACAGGCCTTTATTACAACGTGCCTCTAGGTGCACTCAAACCTCCAACCTTTTGCTTAGCAGCCAAGCATGCTAACCATTCGCACCATTCAGGGATGTTTAATGTCTACAAGAACAATGAACAATTTCCATTATGGAAATATGGCTCTATTCACGGCCTATTTTCTCCCCTGTAGGCAGCAAGACCCTGGAGTGTAGAAACCAAGCATCCCTTACCTTGGAACCTCCCATATGTACATTGTAGCTGCCCAAATATGTATTAATTTTCATTACTTTGAATCATTAGGTGGCCCTGCCTGAGCCTTGGGACTTTTTTCAAGGTCAATTTAGATTTATAAAAGAGACACTGAGGGAGAGAGTGTATTTCTGACTACACAAACCACCAACTAGTCTTGGTAAATGGAATGGGAGGCTTTGGCTACCTCCTCCTGGGACCAAACTCCAAGCTCAGTTACGTATGTGGGCAAAAGCATTTTGATTTAGAGAGCAGCAAACGATGGAGCTACATACCAAGTTCAGAGTCATTGAAGCGAGTAGTGCAAACAATGGGATTTAAAAGACAGAAATCTTTTTAGAAAAAGCCAGGGAGTTCAGAAGTGACAGCTTTGAAAGCTGGGTTTAGGTAGAGATGGCAGGAGACTTCCTCTCCCTCTCACAGGAGGTCCTCAGTAAGGGCTTATAAAATGGTCTTTGAAGTATCTGTGTGAGCTGCCTGCTGAATCAACTAAGGCCCAGGAAGTTCCTCATGATCATCTGGAGCATAATTGAGGTTCCCACATTTTTTTTTTTTTTTTTTTTTTGTCAAGGCTGCTCCTTGGGTCAGATAAAGTGCACTGGGGGCTTCACAGTTCATCTGTGTTTAGATTTTTCCTTCTTTACTGCCCTTGTTATTTTGCTTTTCCAAAATCACAAGGCTCTTGTTCTCCTCTCATTCAATAACAAAATGTCTTTCTTCCCAGAGTTTTTGTTTACAGTTTCCTCTCTGTGCTGTTTTCCAGCCTGTGCAAGGCCTGGCTCATTAGTGTGCAGTTGGCACTAATGCAGCTTGCTTCCTCTGGATCCTCTTGTCACCCGCTTACCTGCATGAGCAGGTGCAAGGCCTTACTATGCTTTTGAAGGAGGCCCAAACACCCATGCCTACTGCACCCTTAAAGGTCTGTTAAATTGCAAAGAGTTTTCAATGACACCCAGATAGTCAGTCATTCATTTAATGTCAGAGGATGCCAGTGAGGCAGGTTTGATTTGCCTAAAATGGAAAATGATAGCTAGACTTCTATTTGAGGGTCCTGTGAAATGACTGTAATCTCAAGGAACATTTGTTAAGCCTTTACAATGGTCTGGGAACCTTTACATACATCACCTGAAATGAGGTGGAGGAGAAGAAAGGAACTGACATTTATGCATGTGTCATCCCTGCCAGGCCTTGGACTGGGTGCCTAATTGACATTACCTCAATGACTTTGCCCAGAACTCTGGCCACATCAGTACAGTTCTCACTTTGCAGATCAGAAAACCAAGATTCAGCTGAGACACGCTAGAAGCTGGAGAGCAAGGACTCAATTCTTGGTCTCTGGCCCCAGTTTTCCCATCTTTTCTGCTTGAACATGCTTCCCTACCACCATCCCCATTCTCCTCTCCCTTCTCCCTTTGCCCCAAGTAGGGAACTTGTTCTTACCCACCCCCACTATTGATTCATGAAGAATGGAATACATTCATGATCTGTGAAGAGTTTTGTTTCTTAGCTCCTCTCAGATACACTTCAGTTCAAAACACAGTGTTCATTCATTCCAGATTTTCCAGAACACTTCCTATGTCATAATGCTATTATTTTAATTAAATTCATTTTGTTACATTTATGACTAAGTATGATTTAATTTTACACCATTTTCAGGCATTTCATACACACACATTCAGAAACCAGAGAATGATTTTTTTGTCAGATGCCAGGCCCTTATCCCTTATTTTTTAATTGGAAAATGCATTCCATCTCTGAAGTATACACTAAAGTGATCACAGTAAGTACTGCACCTCAGTTCTATATATATATATATGTATGTATGTATATGTATAATTTAGAGAGCAAATTCTCTGTTCTAGGCACAGGGGAAATGGTTGTATAGCCTTCTTTGCAGACATAGCCTAGAATATTCCAGTTCCTTTTTCAAACAGAATCTTGACCACACAGTCTCATCTCCCGTCCCATACTGAGAGTCAAGATGCTTTTCTCAATTCTGCAGCAGATGGAACAGCTGCTCCTTCCTGAGAATCCCCTCCAAGCCCCTGCTCCAGGGCAATATTGGGTAGAGGGGGGCCCCTCAATGAAGCATGGTGCTGGGTCTCTGTGTCATGGATTCCAAAAAGAAAGTCTTGCCTGTCCCCAGAGGGATCCTCCAGACTGGCTCCCTACCCCCTGCCAGACATGGGGCTTCACGTGTTGCCTCCAGCCCTGCTGGATTCCACTCTTTCCTAACCACTGAGTCATTTCCTCTCAGAGACTTTCTCATTAAAACCTTCCTGTTTGTTTTAGCTTTGGAGCTCCACTCTGAGTTACTGTTTCCTTCCCCATCCCCACTGAGCTGTAATTAATGGCCCAGCACCTTCCAGCTCTCCCCACCCCCCCAGTGCAGTTTTCCTTCCCACTCTCATCTTTTGGCTGGAGTCTCTACACTTTGTGCACATTTGCACAAGGCCCCAGAGTTCCTGAGGCTGTGAAGGAAGGGGGGTATCACTCCTTTCCTGCCAGGTACTACTTGAAGGATAAATTGGGCAGATGAGTGTCTAGAAGCAGAGTACCAAAGAGAAAACCTTCCAATCAACAGATTGTCCCAGACCAATCTGGCATGACAAGTGAGCTGCTTGACCCTGAGCAGCTGCTGAGTCGCCCGGAAGGTGGCTCTGGTCTCCACAAAGCTCTGGTTTTGAGTGTTGTGTATACACCTGGGAACTGCTGACCCAGGGGACAATTTTCTGAGTTGTCAGCTGCAAACGCCTTCTATAAAACAGGACTCCGTGGTCCTGTTCATGAAGAAACCAAAAGAAATGGGGACACCGTGGTTCAGTGATGAGATAAAGGGAAGAGCACACAGAGAGAAAACAAAGGAAAGGGAATGTTCAAACAAAATGTCATGGGCTGCACTGAGAACAGTGCCCTTTCTACTTCATGGGCATTTGACAAATGTTCATTGAAGCAAGTCTAACTAAAGTTCAAAAAGTGTACGTGACAGTAAGCTGCACTGCAAATTCATCTCCTGACTCAAAATCTAGTGTTGTCTATTTGCTTTATCACACTGCTTATCATTGTGGTATTCCCCAAAGCAGCACACTGCCCATTGAAAGACTTTGACTTTCAAAGTATATGTATAATTTTTAATCATCACCATGCTTTTCTAGCTTCAGTGGAAGGAGGGAGTAGCACGGTTCTGGTCCTGGCGATTTCCTCTCTGAATCAGAGGAAACTGCCTGAGTCCTCCACAAGGCTCATCCTGCCTCCTGTGCCCTCCACCTCATTCCTTCCTCTGTGAACTTCTCTTATACTTTTAATCTCTCCATTCCCATAAGCCTTTTCCAGTCAGTCTATGAATTGCTTAAATCTTAACCATGTCCAAAGAAATCTTTCCTCTCCCTGCTTCCCAAGGTCTTTACTTTGCCGTTCTCCAGGGGGCACCACACACTATATTCTGTGAAAAGAAGTAAAGCTTCAGGGGTTGCCATTTACATAGAATACAACCTAAATGGCAATTCCCCTACCCCTTGTGCAAAGATGGACATTGCTGCTTCCCTCAAGATACTGCCCTATGTCTCTCCTTCCATTGCCAACTGTTTACAGGAGCAGACCTGGTTTGTTACCCCTCCATGGGCAAAAGTCTCTACTAACCTCCTGCTGTCACATCCAAACCCACTGCCTCCAGTCAATTCTGACACATAGCGACCCCCATTGGGTTTCCAAAGCAGTAAATCTTTATGGAAATAGATTGCCCAGTCTTGCATCCACAGAATGGGTGGTAAGTTTGAACCGCCAACCATCTGGTTAGCAGTCAGATGCCTTAGGCACTTGCTTCACTCATCTGTATCATTTGACACACCTGACTCTCCTTCCTTCTGGAAACACTCTCCTCTCCCAGCTTTCCTGCTTCTTCTATTCTCTTACGCCTTCTCCACTGTCTGAGAGGAGACTCCCCTCTAAGTCTTCTCTCTGACATTTCAATGTTCTGGAGGCTTTTTCCTCAGCCCTCTTTCTGTTCTTCATGTGCCTCTCCCTGCACAATATCATTTACTCCCATGGCTACAACTGATGCACTTATAATTATCTTTCCTTCTTATTAAATAAAAATACTTCTTATTATACTACAGCACATATAGCAATAAAAATAATCAAATAAAAATCACCATTCCCACCAGGCAGAGATTACCACTGTTAATAACTATTTTAAGTCCATCCAAACCTTTTATGCATATATGCAGTTGACTCATGCACAGTGTGGGTCCTACTGGTGCCAACACCACATGCAGTGGAAAATCCACACATAAATTTTGACTCCTCAAAAACTTAGCTACTAATAGCCTACTATTGACAAGAAGTCTTACTGATAACATCAACAGTCAATCAACACAGTTCTTACTATACAGCTATTAGATTTTCCCACAAAGACACTCGCATATGCAACAGATAAGTTTATTAACTGAACAGCATGATGGTTATTTACAGTTCACTATGTGAAAGTGGATCATCATGAAAGTCTTCATCTTCTTTGCCTCCATGTTGTGTAGGCTGAGGAGGAGGAGAAAGAGGAGGTGTTGGTTGCGCTGTCTCAGGGGTGGCAGACATGGAAGAAGTGGAGGAGGTGGAAGGGGAGGCAGGAGAGGCAGACACACTCAGTGTAACTTTTCTGTCTGATGTTTTTGCTTTTTCATTTCCCTAAAAATTTTTATATACAGTACCAGTCCTTCTTGCACTGTTTGCTTTAGTTTCAGTGCTGGTATCATAGAAAGGTCCATGCCATGAAAGAAGCAAAAGGAAGGCTTGAATAATCTGAACCCTTATGCCAGATTGTCAAATGTCAATTTGTTTTCTGGCACTGCTTCTTTTTCCTCATCGTCTGGCACTGGTTCTGAAGCACCCATCTCCATCAAGTCATCCTCTGTTAATTACTCTGGTGTGGTGTCCATTAGCTCTTGAATTTCTCTAAGATCTGTATCTTGAACACTTCACACACACCCCACTTTTTTCCCCCCATACCCACAATTTCTTTCATGATTTCCTTGATTGGCTCTGTCATAAGTCCTGTGAAGCCATGCATACATCTGGACAGTTTTTTCCAGCACGTATTTGTTTTGGGTTTGATGACTTCCACAGTTTTTTCTAAAACAATGACTGCATCTTCAATGGTAATCTTTCTAGACTTTCATGTTGTTCCATCTACTGGAGTTCTTTTCCATAATGTTGACAATCCTTTCCATAGAGCCTGAAAGGTCCTTATGACCCCCTGATCTAGAGGCTGAATTAGAGACCTTGTGTTTGGGAACAAGGAGACCACTTGGCCACTTTCATTGTTGAACTCATGTTGTTTTGGGTGGCCAGGACCATTGTCCAATATAAAAAGAACTTTAAAAGGTAGCCCCTTACTGGCCAAGTACTTCCTGACGTCAGGGAAAAAGCATTGGTAGAACCAATCCAGAAAAAGTGCTCTCATTGTGCAGCCCTTCTGGTTGTACAATCAAAACACTGGCAGTTGGTGTTTATCTTTTCCTTCTAGGCTCAGGGGTTAGCAGATTTTAGATAGGGGCAGTCTTGATTGTAAATCTGACTGTGTTTGCACAAAACAGTAGAGTTAACATACCCCTTCCTGCCTTAAGTCCTGGTGCTCACTTCTCTTCCTTACTAATAAATGTCTTTTATGGCATTTTGTTTTTTCCAAAATTTGACACTTTCATCTGCACTAAAAACCTGTTCAGGCAAACATCCTTTCTCCTCAGTGATTTTCTTAGTGGCATCTGGGAACTTGTCTGCTGCCTCTTGGTCAGCAGAATCTGCTTCTCCTGTTATAGTGACATTTTTTAAGCCAAAGTGCTTTCTGAAATTATCAAACCATCCTTTGCTGGCATTAAATTCTCCAGCTTTACATCCTTCACCTTTCCTTTGCTTTAAGTTGTCTTATAAAGACTTTGCTTTTTCTTAAATCATATTAGAGTCTATAGTTATGTCTTTCGTATAGCAATCCTGCACCCATAAAAAAAAAAAAGCTGCATTTTCAATACGAAGTAAAAAGGTACTTTGCAAATAATGCAAAGTTTTCATACCTGCTGGTGTAGCTACAGTGACAGCTTCATGAATTTCCTTTCCTTTTCTTTTTTTTTTTTTACAGTTGTCCTTATGCTGTATTCATTTATCTTGAAATGGCAGGCAACTGCAGCTGCAGACCTCAAACTATAGTACGCACTGAGCAATTCAAATTTTTCTTGTAATGTCATGACTTATCTTGGGAGCACTTCCAGCATCGCTAATGATACTTCGTATGGATTCCATGGTGTTACTCAAGGTTTATGAAATTGCAGTAAATATTATGAAAAGTACACAAGAAGCACAAGAGATCACTTTTCACCATTGTTCTGGTTAATTAGTGCCACTCTGACAAGAATATACCATAAATGGGATGGCTTGAACAAACAGAAGTTTATTCTCTTACAATTTGGGAGGCTAAAAGTCTGAGTTCCAAGTGCCAGGCTCCAGGGGCTGTGTGAAAGCCCCTTGACCTTGGGTTCAGCTCTGCCTCTTGCTCCCGGCCCACTGAAGCTAGGGGCATCTCTTCACTCAGGCAGCTACTGGCTGCTGAGGCTAACAAGCCCAGGGTCGACAAATAAATTGGCACAATCTCAGTGTTACCAAACCACATGGCAGGCCATTCATTCAAGTCCATTGAAAGTCCCAAGGTTGGCAGAGCATGGCAGGCTGCTGAACAATGACATGGCTACATGCAGGGTTCAAGCATGCCATAAAGTAGAGACCATTCCCAAAGCTGCTGCTTATATACAGGAAGCAGACCATATACCCAAAGGCAGCTACTCAGCTGCTCACAGTAGATTCCACCATATAGTTGATTGCCAGTCTCATCATGTGGAATACTACATCTAGCTGTCCAGCTGCTCAACCAGGCCCAGCCAAGTTGACACACAAACTGAACTACCACAACCATGATACACAATTTACTGGAGAGTTGAACTATTCACACTCGCACACGTGAGCTCACCACAATAGCAACAGGAGGTGGCTACAAAAGCATTACTGTACTACAGTATGTACTATAATTAATTTTATTCAGTTATGATTTAATACTGCATCTTTACCTTTGTTTACATTTCTCTCAGCTGTGAATGGTGCCATGTATGATCATGTTTGTGTGCATAAGTTTTGATTAATTTTAATTTTTTATATTTGTGTGTATTTTATGGTTGTTGTTGTTGTTGTTGTTATGTGCCGTCTCGTAGGACCCGACTCATAGTGACCCCTCCTTGGGTTCCAAGGCAGTATCACTATGGAAGTAGATTGCCCCATCTTCCTTCCAAGGAGTGGCTGGTAGGTTTGAACCACCAGTCTTCTGGTTAGCAGTTGAGTGCTTTAGGCACTATGCTACCAGAGCCCCCTTGTTTTATGGTTGTTGTTGTTGTTGTTGTTATTTGCCGTCGAGTCGGCCCCGACTCATAGCGACCCCTCCTTGGGTTTCCGAGGCAGTATCACTACGGAAGTAGGATTGCCCAACCTTCCTTCCGAGGAGTGGCTGGTGGGTTTGAACCGCCAGCCTTCTGGTTAGCAGTCAAGTGCTTTAGGCACTATGCTACCAGAGCCCCCTTGTTTTATGGTTGTTGTTGTTGTTGTTGTTATTTGCCGTCGAGTCGGCCCCGACTCATAGCGACCCCTCCTTGGGTTTCCGAGGCAGTATCACTACGAAAGTAGGATTGCCCAACCTTCCTTCCGAGGAGTGGCTGGTGGGTTTGAACCGCCAGCCTTCTGGTGAGCAGTCAAGTGCCTTAGCCACTATGCTACGTAGTAAATGATAAAACAGACTACTATCTCCATATAAGGAAGATGGGGCAATCTACTTCTGTAGTGATACTGCCTCGGAAGCTCAAGGAGGGTTTGCTATGAGTAGGGTCTGACTTGATGGCACATACCAACCAACCAAACAAATCTCCATATATATTATGCATTAATGACATACCTAACTGTGGTAGCTAAGGTTGTGTGTCAGTTTGTCTAGGCCAGGGTTTGAGTGGCTGAGCAGATGGATGTAGTTATTTCCCATGATGAAACTGGTAATCAACTTCATGGTGGAATATGCAGTGAGCAGCTGAATAGCAGCCTTTGGGATCTGGCTGCTTCCAGTATATAAGGAAAAGCATTGAGCAAGGTCTCTGAGCTTTTGGCACATCTGGATCCTGCATTTGTCTGAGTCTTCCTTTATCTCAGTGGGCTGGCATGTTGTCTGTAGATCTTGGGACTGTTAATGGACTTGAATTAGTGGCTAGCCGTGTTGCTTGATAATCTTTGGACTGTGATATCTTACTTGTCAAACTTGGGCTTGTCAGCCTCGGCAGCCAGCAGCTGCCTGAGTTAAGAGATGCCTCCAGCTCCAGTGGGCTGGGAGCAAGAGGCAGAGCTGAAGCCCAAGGCCAAGGGGACTTCATCCAGCCCCTAGATCTGGCACTTTGAACTCAGGCTTCTAGCCTCCTAAACTGTAAGAGAATAAATCCCTGTTAAAGCCATCCACCTGTGGTATTTTCTGTTAGAGCAACACAAGAGAACCAAAAAACCTAAATTTTTCTGAATTTTTTTGATATTTCTAGGCTATATGGTTTTTTTTTTTTTTAATTGTTGCAAATCTCAAACAATTTTTCCAAAATGTTTACTGAAAAAAATTCACGTATAAGTGGACCCATGTTGTTCAAAGGTCAACTGTATATACATGTTCAGCCATAGAACATGTATCTCTTTACCAAAATGACAACATAATGGAATAGTGGACATACTATTTTGTAAACTCTTTCTTTTTTCAGTGAAAGATCACTACCTCTTCGTATCAATACATTTTCATCTTGTCTAATACTCAGTCCACATTCAACTAACTGAATCATTTCAAAATGACCCTTCCAGCTGGTTTGTCCAATTAGCAATTAATTCAAGTCTATATATTGCATACCAAAAAGAAAAAAAAAAAAAAAAAAACACCTCACTGCTATCAAGTCAATTCTGACTCATACTGACTCCCATTGGGTTTCTGAAGCAGTAAATCTTTACAGAAGTAGATTGCCTATTCTTCTTTCCTCTGAGTTGGTGGTGGGTTTGAACTGCCAGGTATTCCTTAGGCCCTATTATAAAGCATGATCATGACACTAAGCTTGTTAAATGGATTTGGCAATTATCCTATAGAATATATCATTTCCTCTATTTGACTAGTTATTTCCCTCTGGTGTTATTTAGCTTGTTTCCTTAACCCCTTTATTTCTTATAAATTTGTAGTAAAATGGAAAGGTACAATGGATTCAAGGCAACCAATTTTAGCTAAATTATGTCATAAGAGATGTAGATGTGATACATATGTTCTAATTGACCTACCTTTCAGGAAATTAGGAATGACCAATCATTTAAGGTAAACAATAATATTATTATTTCATTGTAACATTATGTTTTCCCCCTTGTGAATAGAAAGCAATCTATGTGGTGTTATCTTGGCATTATTCAAATGTTTAGTTTCCCATCAACCATACCTAAAGTTTTTATCTCTAGCCACTCCTCGGAAGGAAGGTTGGGCAAACTACTTCCGTGGTGATACTCCCTCAGAAACCCAAGGAGAGGTCGCTATGAGTCGGGTCCAACTCCACGGCTCATAACAACAACAACAACAACATACTTGTTGCTTAAATCAATCATTTTATTAAGGGTTTAGTGTGATTATTAGTCAAAGTCCTAGTAGGATATGGATGTTGTTGTTATTGCTAGGTTCTGTTGAGTCAACTCTGATTCATAGCATCAGAATGAAACATTCCCCGATCACATACCATCCTCACAATTCTTATTGTAGTTGAGCCTATCCTTGCAGCCACTGTGTCAATCCAACTTGTTGAGGGCTTTCCCCTTTTTCGCCTACCGTCTGCATTACCAAGCATGATATCCTTCTCCAGGGAATGTTTTTTCCTGACCACATGACCAAAGTAGGTGAGTTGAAATCTGGCCAGTCTTGCTTCCAAGGAACATTCTAGCTGGACTTATTCCAGGACATATTTGGTCATTCTTCAGGAAGTCCATGGTATTTTCAGTATTCTTTGCCAATACCATAATTTAAAGGCATCAATTCTTCCCCTGTCTTTCTTACTCATTGTTGAGTTTTTCATGCATAGGAGGCAATTGAAAATACCATGGCTTGGATTAGGCGAACCTTAGTCTTCAAAGTGACATCTTTGCCTCCTAACACTTTAAAGAGGTCTTTTGCAACAGATTTGGCCAGTGCAATATGACATCTGATTTCTTTTTACTTTTTATTGTGATTAGGGTGCAAGTTTACAGAGCAAATTCACTTTCCAAACAACACTTCACATACACTTTGTCTCATGACATTGACTACAATTTACCACAATGCAACAGCTCCCCTCCCTCTTCTTCCCCAAAGTTACCTCTTCTCTGTGTCCATCCCTACATGCACTCTTGCCCCCTGAGCTGTCTCCCTGTGCATTGCTCTTCTATTCTCCCATGATTGTTCTCTTCAGGGAGTGTATCTACCTAGTGTACATTTCACCTCATAGGCCTGTCTTTTGTTTGGCTGGAAGCCACAGGAGTGGGTTCAATTCCAGACCTGAAGGGCAGCTAGGAGCCATAGTCTCAAGGGTTCCATCAGGC
>NW_006921630.1:13143352-13160337 GCF_000298275.1 Orycteropus afer afer
AGGGGAAGATTAAGAATAATAATAAAGAGGACAAAAGTATTAATAATATTAGTTGTTTTTAAAAGGATAAATACAAGCAAACTAATCACCAGAAAAAAGAAAGTGAAAAAGAAAAAAATAAAAAAAGAGAGAGAAAAAAAATTGGTGGAGGACAGGGCAGGGCACCCAGGCTGTGATTGAGTTCCTGTGGGCCCAGAAGGTAGATGGGAGTGGAGGATGGCCACACTCCATTCACCAAGCTGGTGTGGGTTATAAGAGTAACAAGAGGAATGTCATACCTTTTCAGTCTTGCAGGTCCCGAATGTCCTTGGGTTGCTGGAAAGCAGAACGTGTTCTTAAGCCCCAGGAATCTGTGAGAGCAATGCCTCTTTAAATATCCACAATAGTCAAGCCGCTTTTTAAACCTTCAAAATGGCAGTGCCTTCTGAACTGGCAAAAGTCCACAGCTCAGCCCACCTTTCTCTTCACCTTCTCCGTTTGTTCCCCAGCCACCGTACACAGTTCTCCGCGCAGTCCCAGGCTAGCAGGGTGATTTTTAGATTAATTCTTAGATCCTACCACCACTCAGGAATCTCCAAGCTGTCGATGCCATCAGGATCACTCAGGATTGCTGCCAGACCGCAGCTCTGTATGTCTCCTTTTTTGGTATTTTCATGCAAATTCTTCTGCTAGTTGGGGTTTAGTTCACTTCTATATCCTTCCCTTCAAGGCTCAGGGATCCAAGATTATCTTCTTTGTCTGTGTTAATTGGTTTCCCTTTTCTTTGTTGAAGAGGGTCTGTGCAGTCTTTTTACCTAGTCCGCCATCTTGCCAGAACTCCATCTTTTTCCAACAAATCTTGGACAATATTCTCAGTGGTTTTATTTTTCTCTTCCTGTTCTGTAATTCCGATTACACACAGGTTATTCCTTTTAGTGGTATCCCACATGAACCTTAGGCTTTCTTCATTTTGTTTTGATTTTTTTTCTGATTGATCCCTTGCCAAAGAAGTATTCACGTTTTGTCTTCAGTCTTATTAATTCTGTCTTCCATTGATTCAATTCTACTTCTTTGATCTTTCAATGTGTTATCTATTTCTGAAAAATTAGTATTAATCTTCTGGATTTCTATCTGTAGATTTTGTATTATTTCTAATTTTTCATTTATTTTGTCATTTTGTTCTTGTTTTTTTCTTCTGGAATTGTTCTAGGATTTTGTCTGTGTTTTCCTTAATGTTGCCAGTGTTTTCCTTGATCTGTCTCTCAATCCTTTGAAGATACCTAAATATAATTCTTTTGAATCCCTTATCAGGGAATTCCAATGTTGATTCTTCCTCAGAGATGTGTTCTGGTTCTATACTCTGCTCCCTTGTTTCTACCACTTTATCTTGTTTCTTTGTTTGGACAGTGATGGTATGTTGTCTCCAAGACATTGTGACATTGTTGTATTTAGATCTCTGTTTACTGTTCGTGAAGAGCAGCAAGATTGAGTTAGGTTCTTCTTGGTGGTCATTTATCATTGGCCAGTTGGTGGAGAAGGAAGTGGTGGCTCTCACTCAGTAAGTGGAGCTGCATGAAGTGTGGGTGTGGTTGCATCATATGGTCACAGCTGATATCTCACACTCAGTTAGACAAAAATAACAATCAAAAAACCATCAAAAAAGTGAAAACAAGCAGACAAAAAAACACACCATTTAAACACAGGAATAATCACCAAAAAAAAGGAAAATTAAAAGACAAGAGAGAAAAATGAACCCACAATATCTGGGGAGGGGGCAGTAAGGGAGAAAAGGTAGGGTAGGAGAATAATGAAGAAAAAAATGAGAAAAATGCAAAAAGAAAAACAAGGAGCGGTGTTAACCAAGAGAAAGAAAAAAAAAAAAAATGGAACCAAGAACAGGGAAGAGAGAAAAATCTGAAAACTAGAACGTAGGAAGGGGAGAATAAAGAATAACAATGAAAAGGACAATAATAATAATAATAATTTTTAAAACAGACAAAAACAAACTAAAAAAAATGGGAGGAAAAGAATCTGGGTGGGGTAGGGCAGGGCACCCAGGCTCCGTGTGAGCACACAAACTAGGATGGAATTCCTGCTAGCCCAAAAGGTGGGTGAGAGTGAAGGAGGGCTGAACCTACATTCATGAAGAGGGTGTGAGGTATAAGAGTAACAAGAGAATATCACACCTTTCTAGTTGTTGGTGTCCGGAATGTTTTGTGATTCTCGGCAAGTGGAGCCTATTCTTAAGTCCCTGAAATCTGGGACAATGCTGTCACTTTGAATTTCCAAAATGGTCAAACCACTTGTAAACATTCAAAATGGCTGCACCTTCCAGACAGGCAAAAGTTCACAGTTCAGCCTGCTTCCTCTTCGCTGTTTCCCCTTTAATTCACCAGCCACCAGAGCAGTCCACTGTGCAGTCCCTGGCTAGCAGGGATGATTTTTAGGTTAATTCTTAGGTCCTAATACCACTGTGATGTTTGGAGCTGTGTGGCAACTTGGCTGGACCACAATTCTGTGTGGTTTAAGCAGTTTTGATATGGTTATTCCCATGATGGGATCAGATGATTATGTTTTGAGCAGCCAATCTGTTGAAAGGGAGTTTTGCTAGGGGTGTGGCCTGCTTCCAGTATATCTATGGACATTCTAGGAAAAGAGACATTCTTCTGTCAATCAGGATTCTGTTGTACTGCCTACAACTCTCCATGAGTGAACAATCCACCATTCAGCCTGGAGATCTTGGATTCATCATTTGTTGGAGTCAACAGCTGGTGTTCTGCCTGCCAACCTTGAGCTCCTCAGGCCCTGCAGCTGCAAGAGTTGGGAAAAGCCTCCAGCTCGATGTGGAAAAGCTTCCAGCTTGACGTTTGATCCAGGAACTTTGGACTTGCCCATTTCTATAAGTGTGTGAGCCATTTTCCTAAGATAAATTTCTCTATATGTACATATATATAACCTTTACTGGTTTTTGTTTCTCTAGAGAACCCAGTCTAACACAACCACTCAGCAATATCCAAGCTGTCTGTGCTATCTGGATCGCTGACAAACTGCAACTCTGTATGTGTCTTTTTTTGGCGTTTTCATGCAAATCTTCTACTAGTTGGAGTTTATTCCACTTCTATATCCTTTCCCTCAAAGCTCAGGGCTCCAGGATAATCTTTTGTATCTGTGTTAATTGGTTCCCCTTTTCTTTGTTGAAGAGGATCTGTGCAGTCTCTCTGCCTATTCTGCCATCTTACTGGAACCTTGACATCTGATTTCTTGACTGCTGCTTCCATGGATGTTGATTGTGAATCCTAATAAAATGAAATCCCTGACAACTTCAATCTTTTCTCCATTTATCATGATGTTGCTTATTGATCCAGCTGTGAGAAGTTTTGTTTTCTTTATATTGAGTTGTAATCCATACTGAAGACTGTAATCTTTGATCTTTATCAGTGCTTCAAGTCATCTTCATTTTCAGCAAGAAAGTTGTGTAATCTGCATATTGCTGGTTATTTTATGAGTCTTCCTCCAATCCTAATGCTGTGTTCTTCTTCATATAGTCTAACTTTGATTATTTGCTAAGGATACAGATTGAATAAGTGTGGTGAAAGGATACAACTCTGACACACATGCTTCCATGCAGTATCCCCTTGTTCTGTTCAAAGGACAATCTTTTGGTCTATGTACAGGTTCCTCATGGGTACAATTAAGTGTCCCGGATTTCCCATTCTTTGCAATGTCATCCATAATTTGTTATAATCCACAAAGTCAAATGCCTTTGCATGGTCAATAAAACACAGGTAAACACTTTTCTGATATTCTTTGCTTTCAGCCATGATACATCTGACATTAGCAATGACATCCCTCATTTCATATACTCTTTTGAATCCAGCTTGAATTTCTGGAAGTTTCTTGTCAATATACTGCTGCAATCATTTTTGAATCATCTTCAGCAAAATTTTAGGTGTGTGTGATATTAATCATATTGTTTGATAATTTACATATTCTGTGGGAATACCTTTCTTGGGAGTGGACACAAATATTGATCTCTTCCAGTCAAGTGGCCAGGTTGCTGTCTTCTGAATTTCTTAGCATAAATGAGTAAGTGCCTCCAGCATTGTATCCATTTGTTAAAACATCTCAATGGGTATTCCATCAATTCCTAGAGCCTTGTTTCTGCCAATTCCCTCAGTGCATCTTGGACTTCTTTCAATACCATAGGTTCTTGATCATATGCTACCTCCTGAAATAGTTAAACATTGATCATTTCTTTTTGGTACAGTTACTCTGTATTCTTCCATCTTCTTTTGATGCTTCCTGTATCATTCAATATTTTGCCCATAGAATCCTTCATTATTGAAACCTGAGGCTGGAACTTTTTCTTCGGTTCTTTCAGCTTCAGAAAGCAAAGTGTGTTCTTCCCTTTTGGTTTCCTAACTCCAGGTCTTTGCACATTTCGTTATAATTCTTTGTCTTCTGGAGCTGGTCTATGAAATCTTTTGTTCAGCTCTTTTATCTCATAATTCTTCAATTCACTTTAGCTACTCTCCATTCAAGAGCAAGTTTCCGAGTCTCTTCTGACATCAATTTTGGTCTTTTCTTCCTTTCCTGTCTTTTTAATGACCATTTTCTTTCTTCATGTATGATGTTCTTTTTGTCACCCCACAACTCATCTCGTTTTTCATCATTGGTGTTTATTGCATCAAATCTATTCTTCAGATGATCTCTAAATTCAGGTGGGATATAATCAAGGTCATATTTTGGCTTTCATGGAGTTGTTTTCATTTTCTTCAGCTTCAACTTGAACATGCAAAGAAGCAATTGATGGTTTATTTCACAGTCAGCTCCTGGCCTTGTTTTGACTGATGACATTGAACTTCTCTCCATCATCTCTCTCCACAGATGTATTCAGTCTGATTCCTGTTTATTCCATCTGGTGAGGTCCACATATATAGCTGCTGTATATGTTGTTGGAAAAAAGATATTTGCAATGAATAAGTTGTTGGTCTTGCGAAATTCTATCATGTGTTCTCCAGTGTCATTTCTATCACTGAGGCTCTATTTTCCAACTACTGATGATTCTTCTTTGTTTCTGACTTTTGTATTCCATTTACCAATAATCATCAATAAATCTTGATTGCATGTTTGGTCAATTTCAGACTGCAGAAGTTGGTAAAATTTCAATTTCTTCATCTTTGGCTTTAGTGGTTGCTGTGTAAATTTGAATAATAGTAGTATTAACTGGTCTTCTTTTCAGATGTATGGGTATTATTCTATAACTGACAGCAATGTACTTTAGTATAGATCTTGAAACATTCTTTGTAACAATGAATGTGATGACATTTCTCTTCAATCTGTGAGTCCCAGCATAGTAGACCATATGATTATCTGATTCAAAATAGTCAATACTAGTCCATTTCAGCTCACTAGTGCCTAGGACATCAATTTTTATGCATCCCATTTCATTTTTGACAACTTCCAATTTTCCTAGATTCATACTTCATACATTCAACATTTCAATTATTAGTGGATGTTTGCAGCTGTTTCTTCCCATTTTGAGTAGTGCTCCGTCAGCAAAAGGAAGTCCTGAAAGCTTTACTCCATCCACGTCACTAAGGTCGACTCTACTTAGAGGAGGCAGCTCTTCCTCAGTCATTTTGAGTACCTTCCAACTGGAGGGACTCATCTTCCAACACTATATCAGACAATGTTTCAGGGCAATTCATAATGTTGTCCGTAATAAATCAGACAGCATTCTGCTGCTATTCATAAGGATTTCACTTTTTTTCTTTTTCTTTTTTTTTTTTTTTTTTTTGAGAAGTGGATGGCCCCTTCCTTCTTCCCAGTCTGTCTTAGTCTGGAAGCTGTACTGAAACCTGCCTACCATGGGTGACCCTGCTGGTATTTGAAATACTGGTAGCATAGACTCCACCCTTCCAGCAACATGCAAGCCACCACAGTACTACAGACTGACAGACAAGTAGTGGATATGGATAAACTCACTGCCATCAAGTTGATTTTGACTCATAGCAACACATCTTTGGGTTTCTGAGGCAGTATCTCTACAGAAGGAGTTTGCCCAATCTTCCTTCCAAGGAGTGGCTGGTGGGTTTGAACAACCAGTCTTCTGGTTAGCAGTCAAATGCCTAAGGCACTATGCCCCCAGGGCTCCCATAGATATGGATAGCAGACTCAAAAGGTTATTTAAGGATAGCTTTATAAAGGTACTATTTAGAGGTACCTGGGTGGTGTAAGTGGTTTGTACTCAACTATACTAATCTAAAGGTTGGCAGTTAGAACCCACTAAATAGCACTGCAGAAGAAAGACCTGGTGATCTCCTTCTATAACGATTACAGGAAAAAAAACCCTAAGAAACATTTCTAATCTGTAACACATGGCATTGTCATGAGTCAGAAATGACTTGATAGCAATGGTTAACAGATTTGACTCTGTTACAAGGCCTCTGTGTGGCTCAAAAGGTTTACATTTAACTACTAATGAAAAGACTGGCAACTCAAACCCACCCAACAGCACTGCAGAAGAAACACTTATCTACTCCCTTAATACACCCGCTCCTCACTTATTCACTATCTCATTATCTGACATTTCACATTTACAATAATAGAAAAAAAATCTACTATCCAGCTATTTTGTGCATTAACCACATATGTCTGGCAATACCAAATGCAGAGGTTGAGGCAAGAATAACTCTGGCTGTTATGGTTAAGGTTATGTGTCAATTTGGCTGGGCCATGATTCTCAGTGGTTTGTCAGTTATGTAATGATGTAATTTACCAGTTATGTAATGATGTAGTCATCCTCCATTTTGTGCTCTGATGTAGTCATCCTCCCTTTTTGCATAACACCAATTTTTGCATAATGACCTGTTTTTTGGAACCAGACATGTCAATAAGTGTGGAGTGGATGTACTGTTGTTGCTGTTAGCTGCTGTCAAGTCATCTCTGACTCATGATGACATCACGTGTGCAGAGTAGAACTGCTCCACAGGGTTTTCAAAACTGTGACCTTTTGGAAACAGATTGCTAGGCTTGTCTTCTGAGGCACATCTTGATGGGTTTGAACTGCCAACCTTTTGTTTAGTAGTACAATACTTAACACCACCCAGAAATTCCTATTATTATAGCCATTGAAAACCCTATGAAGTGCAATTCTACTCTGAAATGTGGGATCACCATGAATTGGAATTAACTGTATGGCAATGGGTTTTGTTTTTTGGGCGGGATGAAAGGAATCAACAAGGGATGATGAGCACCAGGGATTATTAGTGGTGGATAGCTATTAACCCCCAAGTCCAGAAGAGGCAAGAGAAAGGAGTGGTGTCCTGACACCTGAAGCAAGCTGTAACCATGAAAGAGGAGCTACCCAACAAAAGCAGTGGATGTTGATAATATAATAATAATAAAAGGTGGTTTTTGAGTTGACTCTGACTCCCATGACAGCCCCATGTGTGCAGAGTAGAACTGTGACAAGGCTGTGACATTTTAGAAGAAGATTGCCAGGCCTTTCTTCCAAGGCACACCTGGGTATGTTAGAACTGACAGCTTTTTGATAAGCAGCTGAGGACAATAATCTTTTTGTGCTACTCAGGACTCCAGCTGTTAATAGAGCAATGCAATTACAGCCAAAATGGTGACCTGATGGGTCATTCAAAGGAAATAAAAACTTTCTAGTAATTGTATTTTCTGTTACTTGCCTGAAGCACAACTATGTGTGGACAGCTATGACTTTTTAAAGGCTATCTGTGCATCAAATTTCCTACTGACATTCCTATATATTTTGAACTAATGGCAGAAACAAGGCAGACACACCTTGTAGGTGAAATCTGTCTTGTGTTGCCCAAGCACAAGGTGGGGCAGTGTGATGACGTTTGCAATAGATAACTGTATTTGTTCCCAAGTCTGGGCCAAAGCTGTTTGTCTCCTTGCAAGAAGTAATGAAAAAACAATGCTGATTCTAAGGACACATCCTCACCCCTTAAATCATTATTTGCTTCAATTTTGGGACATCTTTCCTTCCATGGTATAAATGCACAGAGGAGGGGAAGTTAATAATCTCTAACCTTTTACCATCTTGGAGGGAGCACTTGGCCCTGGTGCTGTGTATTATGAAGGTTCTGATGAGTGATTTCCAGGTGCCCTTATTTCATATAATTTTCCTCAGCATGGGAATAAAACACCTCTGCTTTTCACTGACTACAGGTTAAAAGAAAACTGAGAAAGTATGTTATCTAATTCAATCAAGCCTCAGAGCCAGAAGATACGCTGGTTTCCAACCTATCTTCCAAGGATGTCTCTCAATGACACGGGAAGACAGCAGTATAGGATTGAGAAAGCAAACCAAACCCACTGCCATAAAATCAATTCCAACTCAGAGTTACCCTTTAGGACAGAGTACAACTGGCCTACAAGGTTTCCAAGCCTGTAAATCTTTACTGAAGCAGACAGCCTCATCTTTCTCCTGCCAAGGGGCTGGTGAGTTCAAACTACTGAACTTTTGGTTACCAGCTGAATGCTTTTAATCACTGTACCAACAGAGCTCCTATGGGATTGAGATTAGATTTAGGGCTGGCTTTGTCACTTAGTGGGTAGTGTTTAGTATGTTATTTTATCTCTCCAAAGTAGTTTTTATATTCATAAGGCAGTAATACATAATCTCTGTACCTATTCTACTGGTTATTGGAGAACCAGCCTTGATGAGATTAAGTGGATAAGGCTTGGTTCTGAAGTCAAAAAGACCGGAGTTCAAAATGTGCTTTCAAAATCAAAATATACATTAAATATATATATATATTTTTAATTAGCAAAACATTTTGCCATGATTGTAAGAAACTGGGCAGTCATTTGGCTTCTAAATTTCAATTTCTTTACTTAAAAAATAGAGAGGAAAGGAATAGAATTTGCTTCATATTGTTTTGAAGATTAAATGCTAAAAAAAAAAAAAAAAAAAAAAGCATGGTGCTGGGACTGAATAATACCCAATAATTCGTTCTTATTCTTACTAGATGTACTAGGTACCTGTGGTAGTTCCTGAGTGACATAAATAGCTAAATGCTTGGCTGCTAAATGAAAGGTTGGCAGTTCGAGCCCACTCACAGTCCACTAACAGATCATCTGTTCGATAATCTTAGAAGAAAGACCTGTTGATCAACTTCTGAAAAAAATCAGTCATTGAAAACCCTGTGGAGCACAGTTCTCTGACGCACAAGGGATTGCCATAAATCGGAGTCAACTTGGCTGGTGTCGATTACCTGTGGTAGGCAAGATTCTAAGATGGCCTCCATGACTCCTGCCCCTGGTGTACATGTCCTTTGTGATTCCTTTGAGTGTGACTAGAGCCTATCGATATGATGAATTATCACTTTTGTGATTATGTCACATTGTATGGCAAAAGGGGATTATCTCACATGGGCCTGACCTAATCAAGTGAGCCCTTTAAAAGCAGAAAATTTTCTCCAGCTGGTTGCAGGGGTTAGTGAAAAAGAGGAAGACAATTCATTGAGATAGATTGACACAGTGGCTACACCAACGACCTCAAACCTGGCAATGACAGTGAGGATGGTGTAAGACCACACGGTGTTTCTGTTGTACACGGGATGTCTGAGTCAGAACCAACTTGATGGCACCTAATGACAACAACAGGTGCAACAGGGAGGAAGTCAGAGAGTCTTGCTGTTTCTGGTCTGGAATAAAGCAAACATCCATGTTACAAACTGCCTGTGGGGACACGTGGCAGACTACCAGTATCCTCTAGGAGCTAAATGCAGTTCCTGGCTGACAGTTAGCAAGAAAACAGAGATCCTATTCCTACAACTGCTGCAAAGAACCTGAATGAATTTGGAAAAAGATCCTGAGTCTCAGATGAGAAGTGCAGTGCAGGTGATGTCTCAGCTGTGGCCTTGTGATACCCTGAACAGAGGATCCAGCTAAGCTATGTTTAGACTCCCAACACAAGGAAACTTGTAATGTAATAACTGTGTGCTATTTTAATTGACAGGAGCTCTGGTAGCATAGTGCCTAAAGCACTTGACTGCTAACTAGAAGGCTGGCGGTTCAAACCCGCCAGCCACTCCTCAGAAAGAAGATGGGGCAGCCTACTTCCATAGTGATACTGCCTGGGAAACCCAAGGAGGAGTCGAGATGAGTCGAGTCCGACTCGACAACACATAACACACACACACACACACACACACACACACTTTAATTGACAGAGTTTGTGGTTCATTCACAGTAATAGAAAACTAGTAGACTATCAAGAGTTTATCAACACTGTTTCTGTTGTTCTTGCTTGTTCATTTCTGTTCCTAATTGCTATTGTCTAATGCAGTACTTTATTGAATAAATCATGACAATCAAGAACATAAAAGGTGCCTTTCTTCAATGCAATCCACTTAGAATGTGAATTTTCTCTCTGTCTTCTGCTAATGAGCTGGTGATGGTCATGGGGAGGAGTGGTTTCTAGACCTTTGTGGCTTTAG
This sequence comes from Orycteropus afer afer, assembly GCF_000298275.1. NCBI lineage: Eukaryota > Metazoa > Chordata > Mammalia > Tubulidentata > Orycteropodidae > Orycteropus > Orycteropus afer. The sequence continues at coordinate 13,153,813 of NW_006921630.1, forward strand.
AAAGGAACAAAAATATCATCTGAGCTGAGTCTTTCCTGGGAGACTTGACACATTATGCAAAATCCTTCTTCTTTGTTATTGTTTCCTGTTTGACAATATAAGTCTCACAGCTGCACAGGGTTTATCCCAACTCGAAGCTAAACTTAGCTAGATGATCTGTTAAATAGTTTTAGTTCTCACTGAGTTTTCAGTATATTGGGAAAAGCAGATGTTAAACAAGTAATTCTGCAAATATTAAATTATAAACTGTGTGGCATATGTTAAAGACAAAGCATGAGCAGAACCAAGAGAAGACAATATAAGTGGAAACGCACCACTTTCTAAATGGTGGAGATCATATCTTATCCAACGTTGTTCATCTAAATGAAAGAGGGTGAATAGGTACACTTAGATTCACCCCATTCATAGCAAATATATCTCAAGTTGCACAGTCTACATAGGCATGATGTGTTATTTATTTTTTTCACTGTGGAAAAAAAAAAGCATACTGAAAGATATAAATGACTCTGTATGATTAGTATAAGTTAAATCTCTCTGCAGACTTAAAAAAAGAACCCTATTTGCACAGATAAGGGAAAAGTAGGTATTCTATTGGAAGGGAGGAATATTTGTGTTCCTTTTGCCTCCTAAATTCCCAACTTGACCAAAGAGACTAGAATTGACCAACATTTCATTCTCATCTTCATATGAGAAGAGGTACAGTGGAGGGAGGTTCCAACTCTCTCTCCTCCACATTACTTACTCTTCTTTAGAAAAAATATAGCAAATCTAACATTTCCTAGATGATGCTTTGCTAATGGCAGGGGTTTTCTGTTTGTCGAGAAAAACCATTCCTGTGTTGCAAAAAAGACATGGAGGCAGCATCTTCTGAACTTCTCTAACTTCACAAGAGGGAGACAGACTCACCATCAGTAGCCCAAGGCTTATTCTTATAAGGCCAGGCGTGCCACACCCTCTAGACTTTTTACCAACTTTGACACCAGCTGGCCCTCCCATGGCACTCATAACTTCTCTACTGGGTTTGATATTATGCAGCAATGGCCACAAAGAACTCACAGACAATGCTGACGATTATCAGGGAAGTAACAGGCTACAATTCACATTCAGGAATGCACTCAAGATACAATTCTTAGATCAGGACAGTCTCCCCTGTGCTATGCCCTCGTGCATGCCTCTCTGGCCCCCTCTCTTGGCCTCTCAGCTTGGCCTCTGCCCTGCTTGGGCAAGTGTTACAAAGTTCTTTTAGCTCTGCTGATAGGTACACCCCACTCTGCCAGCAAGCCTCCTGCCCAAGAGTGCTCAACTCTCGTGCGCTGTGAGCCAGCAAGGCTGACACCCTGTCTTGTGCCTCTTGGTTCCACTGCCACCATCTCTTAGGTCAGTGTCTCTGTTGGGACATCTCTGATGGGGTGTCTCTGCCAAGGAGGTTCAGCACAGGGATCTTGGGTCCAAGGATATGCTTCACTTCACCTCCAGCTCTTCTCTCTTGATGGCAATGAGGTCCCCCCTCTGGCTCTAGGAAGGCTCATTTTAAGCCCAGAAGCATAGCAAAACTAACCAATTCTCACATTAGAGTTCTATGCAGCTTACTTGCATGGTCCCACCCAGTAATCTGATGGGAGTCGCAAAGACCATGGCTAGAAAATGATATCAAGTAATTCATTGCACCACATATGTGTTCCCTTCAACTGAAGTGTAGCACTGGTTAACAGGTTCTTGCTTTACCTATTGTGTGGTTGGGTGTGTGAGACAGCTTTGGTCCTTACAGCTGCCTAGTGAGTGAACTTGAATCCACTCTGTATACTCAACTGTCTTCTCAGGTGTGCTGGGTAAACAATGTGGTAGTAGAAGGGTGGGAGTAGGAGGCTTCCTTTTGACCTCAGCCATGTTCCTTTACATTTAGAGTCACTGAGCCCATACCTCACTTAGCTCCTTTGCATGAGTTCTCAGTTGGTCAGAGGCGAAATAGGTGAGTCATGGAAACTCAAGCTTTAACATAAACATGGAGCCCAACTGAGATTCTAAAGAACTGTCATCCACTCTCCTGTTAATCCTCAGTATCATCTCCCTTTCACTTTTTTTTTTTCTCATACTTCTGAAACAGTTCTTATTGATTCCTCTATCCTCTTTTCATGACTATGCTTGAGAGAATGTGAAATTGGGCATTTACTAATGATGACTCTTGGTCTCAAATATCAGAAACACACTTGAGCTCTCTTAAAACAAAGAGAACTTATCTTAAGGAAACACGCTTGTCTCACAGAACTCGAGGGCAAGTGGACAGGTAGACTTCAGAAATAAACTGAAGTGAGAGGCTCAAATGCAGTCAGGACCATCCCTCCCATCTCAAGGGGGTGCCCACACATTCCAATTTGAATAGAACTATGCTGGTTTGCAAATGTCACCCTGCCCCCTTTCAATCTTATGTAAATTGAGGTCCAATCAGGAGGTGGAAACCACATGGTGACTTAAACAGGGGAAGATTAAGATAAAGAATTACTAAACTATAATAAAAGAGCAATTATAAGATAAAAGAGACTTGTATACAGTACCTTAGTGCTGAAGAAAGGACCAATGGAATGACAAATGTGGTAGTGGGGACCCCTTCCCCAAGGCTGGGGTTGCACCCCACTGGATGGCAAAGACCAGAGCTGGCCTGCAGCCACTGAGCACCAGCAAGAAACTTTCTGGGGCATAGATGGGGTACAGAAAAGCTGTAGCCAGTAGCCCATCACATGGGGAGTAGAGGGGGTAGGGGTGCTAGTGCAAATAGGATACCTGACCATGTGTTGTTTGGGTCAAGAAGGCCACAGGAAGATGGTCACCAGGTTAGGCTGGGGATGTGAGGTCACTAAGTTCTGGGCCTGTGGTTGGGTCAGAGTACCACTGGATGTCCCCACACCTACAGTACTGACTAACAGTGTGGCCCAAGTTAACAGGAGGGCCCCTTCTTCCTGCAATGTTTCTCCAGCATCCTCTATTGAAAAAAAAAATGGTGTAAAGGAGAAATGCTTAAAGGAATTTCATTCATTATTACAGACAATGTACTGAAGGGTGCATTTGAAACTGAGAGATAAAAAATTGGTAGGTGTCACAACAGTTAGGTGCTTGGCTGCTAACCAAAAGGTTAGCAGTTCAAACCCATCTGTTGCCCAGTGGGAGAAAGATCTGGTGATCTGCTCCCATCCAGATTACACCAAGACAACCCCATAGAGCAGTTCTAGTGTGTCATATAAGGTCACTATGACTCAAAAATTGACTCGATGGTCCACAACAACAACTCTCAACCATACCCTGGTAAGACTAATAAATCCATGGTCACCTTATTTATCTCTCACCTCTTCTCTGTGCATCTACTTTCTTCTTTTTTCTCTGTTTCTCAATCCACACACCAAAAGTATGGCTGTCAATAGCTTCCTTTACTCAAGAAGTAGCCAGACTGAGTCTGGACTTTCATACTTCCCTCTTCCAAACTCCCCTAGATGTTCTGCAGTAACTTTGATTCAGTGCTCACTTTCAGTGCAATTATCTTTGGCCATTTGTGCTAGTATCGTGTGATATAGACCTATTTTCAGAAAACTGTGTCTGGTTTGAGGATGGGATGGAAAGGGGATGAGACTGGACTTATGAAATAAAAGTAATCTATTATAATTTTTAAAGCATCCCCTCCCCTCCAGGGTTCTAACTAAATAGGGAAGCCAAGCAAAAAAGTAAAAATTTAAAAATCCAAAGGATTTTCAAAATGAAGTCTTGCCAGTGAGCAGCACGCTATTCCCTCTGGCATCTAAGGGCTTGAAAAACTAGGTACAACAGTTTGAATTAAGAGTTTTGGTACTCTGAACAGCTCATGAAATCAGAGTGCACCAAACACAGAAGAGCAGAATTAGAGAAAGGCACAGGAAGATTATTTAAAAAAGAGCTACCTGGTGAAGGATGGATGGGCACCAGAGAGAGGCCATTGGAGGCTTCCTTGGAGCAGTCACTGACTGGCAGGTGAGGGTGACCACCTGGGGTCCCTGAGCCAAGAGGGAAGACACCTTGCAGCAGCATACCAGCAACCATTCCAGTGTTCCAGCAGGCAGCAGTGGGGACCTGCCTCCAGCAGCTGATTTTGTTAGTGATTTGGGTCATCTGGGTGCAGGCGGGCATGGGCACCACTGCTGGGATTTGGGCGGAGAACTCACTGTTGCGCCAGGAAGGCAAGCTCCCTCTCCTCCCAGCGGGTCACGGAGTGGGCTTGGGTCAGACTGGGAGACATCGTTCTTATCTTTGTCACAGATATCAGGACCGCAGGTCACTGGCGGGTGCTCCCCTGACTCCAGCACAGCTGAAATTGTGCGCATCTTTGGCACTGCAGGTGGGCAGTATCACAGACAAACTCTAGAGCCAGCCATTAGCGGTCTGGTGGCATTGTGTCAGTGCCGCAGCAGAAGGGGCAGGGAGAGCGAAGAAACAGCCACTGAGTGTGGTCCTGGGAATTTTGCCTTGGAGCCACTCTTTGGCACTGTGGGGCTACGGAGGCGGGGTCTTTGAGTGAGCCTGAAACTGAAGGAAGGTTGCGATGTCCTGACAATAGGAATCTTTCCTATTGTCAAGCCACGGTCTTGTAAATAAATATGTCATCAATAATAGTCGGTTCAAAACCCTAGAAACTGACCCTAGCAACACCAAGCTTTCCTTCTTCTGTTCCCACCTTCTCTGCCAATAACTTCATTCATTCAATAGAAGAAACCATATTCAGCCAATTACCATAAAACCTCCTGCTTTGAACTCTAAACCCTCTCTACAACAAACAGAACCACGTTTCCACACTCCACACAGTGATTCCACCATCACAAAGAAAACAGCAGAGTGACTCAACACACCTGAATCAATAATAAAATAAAATACACCAGTTTCACCTTTTCAAAATATCAAACCATAAAACCAAGACAAAACAAATCAACACGTAACCAGCAGCTAGAGACAACCTAAAGAGACAGCACTCTACCAGACTCCAGGGACTTAAGAAGAGGTTCTGCTTTCCAATAACCCCAAGAAAGCTCTGCACCTGCACTGCACAACTGAAAAGGTCCTAGTTTACACCTTCTTTTTTTCTCTCCCCACCCCCCATTTATTTCTCTTGTGGTTAACCCAGTTCCTAGTTGGATTTTTTTTTTCTTTCTTTCTTCATTATTCTCCTTCTCTACCTTTTTTCTCTTAGTGCCCTACCCCAGATACTGCAGGTTTACCTGTTTTCTTCTTCTTTTCTCCCCTTTTTCTTTTATGGGTTACTGTTCCTGGCATATGTATATGTGCTTTTAGTTTTTTCGATGGTTATTCAATTAGAAATTTGCCTAACTGAGTGGGAGACTGAAACAGTCCTTATAAGATACAAATACACCCACACCTCCTGCAACTTCACTTACACAGCAAGAGCCAGCACCTCCTTCTCCACCAATAGGCCAACAATAAAAAACCACCAAGAAGAGCCTGAATCACCCTTGGCTGCACTTCACAAACAGTTAACAGAGATCTTAATACAATACCACGATGCCTTGAGACAACAGACCATCACAGTCCACACAAAGAAGCAAGATAAAGTGGTAGAAACAAGGGAACAGGATACAGACCCAGAACACATCCCTGAGGAAGAAGCAGCATTGGAACATTGATAAGGAATTCAAAAGTATTATATTTAGGTATCTTCAAAGGATTGAGAGACAGACCAAAGAAAACACAGAAAAAACCTTAGAAGAATGTTGGAAGAAAATACAAGAGCAAAATGACAAAATAAATGAAAAGTTGGAAATGATTCTAAATCTACAGATAGAAAACCAGAAGATTAATAGTAAATTGTTAGAAATAAATAATATATTGGAAGGGCAAAGGGGTAGAATTGATGCAATCAAAGACAGAATTAATGAGATTGGAGACAAATACCAGAATATTTCTATGGAAAGGAATCAATCAGAAAAAAAAATCAAAACAAAATGAAGAAAGCTTAAGGTTCATGTGGGACACCATCAAAAGAAATAATCTACGTGTCATTGGAATTCCAGAATGGGAAGAGAAAAATAAAACCACTGAGAAAATCCAAGTCCAAGATTTGCTGGAGAAGAATTTCCCTGATATGATGAAAGAGGAGAACATATCCATTCAGGAAGTCCAATGAAGCGCAAATAGGACAGACCCCAAAAGAAAATCACTGAGACATATCATCATCAAACTCACCAAAACCAAGGACAAAAACAGAATCTTGAGAGCAGCATGGAAAAACAAAAAGTTACATACAAAGTTCAGGCAGTAAGAATAAGCTCTGATTTCTCAGCAGAGAACATGCAAGTGAGAAGACAATGGGATGGTATATATAAAACCCTGAAAGAGAAAAAGTTTCAACCAAGAATAATATAACCGGGAAAATTGTCCCTCAAATATGATGGTGAAATTAGGAGATTTCCAGATAAGCAGAAACTAAGGGAATTTATTAAAACCAGACCAACCTTACAAGAGACACTAAGGGGAGTTGAATAGAGAACCAAAAAT